>NW_027357518.1:128367-132299 GCF_012295235.1 Primulina huaijiensis | reverse complement strand
ATATATATATATATATATATTTATTTATTTATTTATTTATTTAAAAAAAAAAAAAGAAAGCAAAGTTCGATAGTTCATAATAGAAATGACAGCTGATCACAAAAATCTCCACAGGGCTCGAAAGTTTTTGTGCTTTTTGTTATTCGATCCACCGTCTTCGAAACGAACAGGTGACGAAAAACTACAGGCTGAAATTTGCACCTTTATATGTGCCGGATGAAAAAAATGCAAAAAAAATGACATATTGATGCAAGTAAAAACACATAAAATAAGAAAACAAGTAACAGAATTCTTACACGAACATGATACACAAATAGCTGCGAAACATCAGTAATACTAAAATCGTTACTGTGGTTGCAACCAAACACTTATTTGATCTCTAAATAAAAGTCAGTTCAAATCATCAGAAACATGTCTTTAATATGGGACGACGGATTCTATGAGTTCTTGAAGAGGAGCAAGTTCCTTCTTGTCTATCAGCATGAATTCCTGCATAATTAAAGTAATCTTCATCAAAGAAACTGCGAAGAAAAAGGAAGGGATAAAAAACCAAGAATCTCAAGAATGAACAAGTAGGGTTGAGCATAGCTGAGTAGAAAGAGCCCGGTATTTTCATATTCGAGCTCGATATCTAACTAGCTGGCTCTAAGCCCAAAAACAATCTAAAGCTAAACTGATTGTTTACACAGAAAACCAACAAGTGAGAATAAAATAAACTATTTGTCAGATAAAAAATAGATTTTGTTAAGTAATAAAATAGATTTTAAAAAAAGAGCTAGGAAAATTTTGATGATTTCAAGTTGAGTGGTGATGAAAAATATGTTATACAAGGAGATCCCAAGAATAATAAACTTACACAGGTAAATAGTATGAAATGCTTGAAACATGTATTTAGATGTGCCTCCTCCTTGAGACTCACAATCTTCTGAAAATGAGAGTGATATATATGGGCGTACACACGAAACAGTCGTTTAAATATGGTCTTCACAACATCCCTGAAATTTGAAGGAAATGGTGTGCCTACAGTAACCTTTTGTCAGTTAGATGTGTCATCACAAAACAAGATGACAGGTATCTCAAACGAATAAAGATACTACGACCAATGTGTATTCGAGCAGGTGATAGCATGTTCATTCGTAATAAGATATTACTATTACCAAGCTTTTGAGGAAATATAGACTCGTCATCCAATTGGGTTTCAATCCAATCCATTAAATATTCAACATATTTAGGAGCTGAAACTTCAATAGGTTTCTTTATTTGAACCCCATCTGCCCATCTATATTCGTATCTGCAAAAAAATTATGTTTGGTGGCTCAGTAACACTTATGATTTTTAAGTTTCTTCAGAAAGACGGAGATTAGGGGTATCATTGATATTATTATCTGAAAACATATTACTGTGAAACACTTGTCATCCAAAGTAATTGAGACGTACTTGGGGCCGGCTGACATTGTAGGGCAGTTCTCTGGTGTGCAGAACTCTGTGAGGGTTCCGTAAAGGAGGTTCACTTGGTTGAAGAAATCCACAGCTGAAAAGTAAAAAATTAATAATCAAATGGACTTTTTAATTCTGATCCTAAAATTGAGAGCCCATGCGCCAACAAAGGGAAAAAATTAACGCACTCTGTGCATCTGTATAGTTTCCAACATATAATTAGGGTTCATGGAATTACTTAAATTAAAATCCATAAAGATATAATCTTCTAAATTAGGCACGAGATATACAGAAGGTCCAAGTTAAGAGAAGCAGATGGACACAGGGGACTTCAGTTGAGTTTGTAAAAGTTCACAAGCTCATAAACAACTAAAATTGAGCTCAAGCACACACATACTTAAGCTCAACTGAGTTTGAGACAAATTGGGTCGACCGACACGTAAGCAGGCTCTACTCATCTTACGCTTGTAGATTGAAGGGGAGCCCGCATTGCCTCACCATTAAATAAAGACAACATGATGTTTGTTCTTATTGCTGTCTGTTATTTTTTTTCCCATCACTTCTATAAATCAACATTCTTGTACTTCTTGCATGTTCATCTTATATCCAAACCAAGCTTAAAAAGAACGTGAATTCGAAAAAATGAAAAACTTCACAAACACACTTTCCACCTAATTCCAAACACACAAACTGCACACATGCACACACACGCAGAGGGGGAGAAAGAGAGTACTGTTGACAGCAAGCCATTCATTTATATCCTCGCCAGGAGGTAGCCTTACAGCTTCTCTCAAGTTTCCACTACCTAAAGTGGCATCAATATGCTTTCTCAGCTGTGCCCCCTAACAATTGATCATATTGATTAAACAATGCGATGTGGTGGCACGAATTAACTATAAAGGTATGTGGATGGCAAAATGTTGATACAAAGCATTCACATAGCGAGTATAACATGAAGTCAATAAATCGAACTGTGAGGAGTGATGGAATGCGAAAAATGGGGACATGTAAGGAAAAAAAAAGGACATTATAACTACTGTTTTCCAGTGTACATCCTTAACCAAATGAGCATGAAATTTTCATGCACGCAAACTATCCAAAATCAAGTTTCTCTCTTGGCATGCCATCGCTATGCATGGCAAATAAAGTTGATATTTCCTCATAAAATAGAGAAGGGGCACAGGTGTCACATAATCAAAAAAGTACAAAATTTGAAAATCTTGAAAATCAACACTCAGCATCAAAGCTCTCAATTCATAGGAGGTCCAAAGTTAATATCGTTTCTGCCAGCAGAAAGTAGAACTTATGAGAGGTTAAGAAAATGAGTATCCATCATGCTGAAGTTCTTCCACAGGGCATAATTGAGAAACATACAAGGAAACAAAGTTTATATTGCACAAAAATCCACCTTACTGCCTGACGGCGCACTTTTCTTTGGACGGAATGTTTTTTGGCTCCTGTTTAAGAAATCAAAGCAGAGCTCATAAATAACAAGAAGCACCAGACAAAAATTATCAATAACAAATAGAAATATTAAAGATAAAATCATGGGATGAATGAATAAAGATAATTGATACGAAGATCAAGGAAACAGCTAGAAACCAGTTTAGCCCCACGAGAAAATTCGATAAAAGGATTTCTGAAGCACTACCTTCACTTTCTCCATGTATAACATGCAGATGATTACAAATTCTCAGTGTTTAAACATCATTCACAATTAACCAATCTACTAGGACATGTTGTGACATCCAGGTAAAAATTTAACTCTTTAAGTACCATCAGAACTTAAGGATTCAATTGTCCTCCGGACAACAAATGGATCCACTGGCAAATCTCCCAAACAAGCTATGTTTCAATCCCCTTCTTCACAATCATAAAGCTATTAATGCATTCTGTACCCTCAAAACCGAAGGCTACTCCTTCAACATGAACTTTCTCCGTTCAAAAAAATTCAATCTTGGGAGATAAAAATTCATCTTCTTTCTTGATAAATCTATCAAAACATCAAAACAAAAAAGGGAAAAGACAACACAGATCACACAAAAAACCCAGATGGCAATAATAAAGAAAAGTCAAACTCAACAAATTAACATCAACAATACAAAGAATTAACCCAAGAAAAGGACAGATCGGATATAAAACAATCACAAAACGAGATATCGATCAATACAACCCAAATGAAATGTTAATCATGAAACAAAAATCACCTGCCCAGGCCAAAGAGACTCATGGCTCTGGATAGAAAGATGGATGGAAAGGGCGACGAAAGGTGAGATTATTCACACACACAGAGAGGATTATGTTGGCGTATTTATGGGATCGGAACGGTTGTCGTAAATATCAGAGGAAACGTCGAAAAAAGCTGTCCAGCACTGACTTCCCGTCCACTGATAAACAGAACAGAGCAGCGCAGAAATATCCTATTTATTCACTTAAACTTAATTATTTAAAAAATCTTATATCTTCCTTCAAAAAAAAAAAAAAAAAAAAAAAAA
>NW_027357518.1:89828-127781 GCF_012295235.1 Primulina huaijiensis | reverse complement strand
TTTTTTTTTTTTTTGAAAATATATGGATGAAAATTTGATAAATAACGTTTTGTTTTAAATAATAATTTTGTTTGATCAGGTTTTTCTTAGAGTAAGGTATCAAATCCGATCTAAATTCTCTACTACACTTCATGCTACATTTCCTACGTCACAGATAAATTTTTTCAAAATCTCTAAAAATTTCAAGATATTATAGATGGCTAACAAATAATAACTAATTAGGAATCTGTACTGAATGATTGATATTTGGACATATATGTTGAAAGGGTTAGTAGATTATTTAACTTTTTTGAGACTGTTATTTAATGGAAAGCACATTAATAGGAAATTTCAAGGTTTCTTGTTCTGTCTTTTGTTGTTCACAAACTGTGGGCAATCACTTGAAAACAGTTTTTCCTCTCCCTCTTTCCCGAAACAGAAAATCTTCAAACTTGAAGTATAGTTCTTCAAAGTACAAATTTTGCAGTTTTAAGTTGAGTAAATTAGTAGGACAGCATGTTGCTCAAGGAGTCTTAAGTCAAGGATATTAGCTGTCGTTTTGCCATTCTAAAAGTTGTTAACTTTAGCAAGGGAAAAAGTTGGCTTCCCAAGCAGCTTTAGGATTAGACATGAGCTTTTCAATTTGTATTGGGGTTGAATCAACTACAACAGTGGCATTCACATCAATTTGTCTGTTACCATTCATTCTAAGACATGATCTTGAGTGCTCATTTGTTGTTTGATTACTATCATAAGGAAAGTCAAATTATTAGCCCGCAATTATCTGGTTTTGTTAATCCAATAATTCCATCGAACTTAAAAAGATGCAAGAACATATGGTGTGTGGTCCATTGGTACGGGGTACCAACTAATTTTTGTTGAATGAGAGAGACTAAGGCACTTGCCTTATTTTCCAGGCGAGCATCAGTTATATATACTGTTAGTAATCTAGACAGGGAACAATGGAACAAAAAAACTTAATTGAGAATTTCGTATTAGGTAATATGGCTGAGCTCTGTTGTAGATGTGTTAGTATTAAGCATCAATCTCCTTCTCCAGACACCAAGTTTCAGCAGTGGAGGAGGAGTTGGACGTCAGATTTCTAAGGTCAAACTCAAGCTCGAGAGCATGAAGTCGTTCCTTTGTTATGCTGAAAAGCGCAGAGACTCGGACGAAGGGGGGGATGCAAGTGAGGTACTCTGCAGCAAGGCCGAAGATGTGTTAGACGAGTTCTTGTACCGTATGGACAGCATGAAACAGGAGGGAATTCTGGGGTTCCTCCACCATGTTGTTTTGTTCCCGAAGAAGTTCTGGATAAGACAAAGAAGCCGCTGATTTGAAGATGACACGAGATCAAAGCAATCTCGAAGAGAAGCAAGAGATATTATCTGAGTCACGTGGGGGAAGATCCCCATTCTCATCACTCCCTCGATTATGCAAGTAATATTGAAGAAACAACTTTCTTTGTTGAAGCCTGAAGGTCCTGAATTTGTGGGAGTCGAGGAAGAAGACAATCAACTGTTGCAGTGGTTGACAGATGGAGAGCAACAGCGTGCTGTGATATCCATAGTCGGCATGGGTAGTTCCGGAAGACATCATTAGCAGCTAATTCCTTCAGTAACATTGCAGTGAAAAGATCTTTCGATTGCTATGCGTGGGTACATGTTTCCCAGAATTACGTGATTGAGGACATGTTAGGCAAGATGATCAACGAAGTCTCTAATTCCAGAGTGAACTGTAAGCCCGTGACCTCAAGTACGAAAACTTATACGCAGCTGGTGCAGACTCTTGTCGCTTTCTCGCGAGACAAAAGGTACTTGTTCTCGATGATGTGTGGAGCAGTTATTTGTGGAAGGAGATAAGCGTTTCCCTTCCAGATAAAAAAAAAGGGGAGTCGAGTTACTGTTACGACCCGAAAGGAAGACATAGCATCTTACTCCTATGTGGCATGCCCTCCATTCTCGGCCCCTATCAAGGGACTATGCTTGTACCCTCTTTATAAATAAGGCATTTGACAATGAAACTTGTTGCAATTGTCCTCCAGAACTCGAGGATATAGCTCGGGTATTAGTTGACAAGTGTGAGGGTCTACCTCTTGCAATTCTGGCCGCTTGATGGCTTCTGAAGATTGTCGAAACTAAAATAGAATGAAATTTACGAGAGTTTTAGTTGGCATATCAGCAACAATTCTATGCTAGATGAAGTGAAATGTTGGGGAATTACACCCCCGAAGCGATGCCGACCACGATGATAATAGTACCCAAAAATACGGAATAAAATAACCAAAAAGAACACAAAGATTTACGTGGTTCACCCAATATAGGCTACGTCCACGGAGCACTGCAACTTTTATAACTGGAAGAAATATTACAACAAGTGTATACACCAATACACTCAATATTTCTCACACTCCCAACCCGAGTATACCGAGAAAATAATTTCTCTAACTCACACAAAGAGAATTCCCGCACTCAAGAAAAAAATACACTCTTTTTTTCTATGCACTCTCTTTTTATCAAAGCTAAAAAGCTTTTGATTTTGAGATACAATAACTGAAGGAATTGAGCTCTATTTATAACTAATTCCCTCCAGCAATTTCTGTAAACTTCCGATGTGGGATGTTGTTATTTTTAATATTTTAATTAATGTGGGCTCCACCCACATTTATTAAAATCTCACCTAACAATTCTCTCAGTTGAAGACTTGATTTCAATCATGTTTTCACACCATCAGTGCAGCAGCTCATATATCTCCATTTATACTTGCAGTCCAACTGAAGTTGAACACAACTTCAGTTTGTCCATGGTTACCGTCTTCGTGAGCATATCGGCTGGATTTTTACTTCCAGGAATCTTCTCCAGCATCAAGACTCCATCTTCCAGCACTGATCTGATGAAATGGTACCTAACCTGTATATGCTTTGTCCTAGCATGATAAACAGGATTTTTTGCTAAATGAATAGCACTCTGACTGTCACAGTATAATGTGCTATCTTCAAGCTTCTGACCCAATTCCTCCAGAAAGGATTTCAACCATATCATCTCCTTGCTAGCTTCTGTAACTGCAACATACTCAGCCTCAGTAGTCGAAAGCGCAACAATCTTTTGCAGCTTAGACACCCAGCTTACAACTGTACCACCTAATGTGAACACATATCCAGTAGTACTTTTCCTACCATCCAGGTCACCACCCATATCAGCATCGACAAAACCCTGTAAGCCAAATTTTGATCTCCTGAAGCATAAAGAACAACTAGCAGTACCTTTCAAATACCTGAGAATCCACTTAACTGCTTCCCAGTGTTGCTTTCCTGGATTACTCATGAACCTGCTCACAACTCCCACTGCATGTGCTATGTCTGGTCTTGTGCACACCATTGCATACATGAGGCTTCCGACAGCAGAAGCATAAGGAACCTTATTCATACAAGTCTGCTCTTGCTCCGTCGATGGTGATTGTGCTTTGGTTAGTTTGAAATGACTAGCCAAAGAAGTACTCACAGATTTTGCTTCATCCATATTAAATCTGCTGAACACCTTTTTCACGTACTCTTCTTGAGATAACTTCAAGAATCCATTCACCCAGTCTCTGAAGATCCTCATTCCAAGGATTTGCTTTGCAGCACCCAAATCCTTCATGGCAAATTCCTTTGATAAATCTTTCTTGATTTTATCAATTTCTTCCAGACAAGCTCCAGCTATCAGCATATCATCTACATATAGAAGTAGTATGATATAAGAACCGTCAAACTTTTTCACATAACAGCAGTGATCAGCTTGACACCTTAGAAATCCATTTTCACTCATGAATCCATCAAACTTCTTGTACCACTGGCTTGGAGCTTGTTTGAGACCGTACAAGCTCTTCTGAAGTTTGCATACCATTCTCTCTTTTCCCCGTACTTCAAAGCCCTGTGGCTGCTTCATATAAATTTCTTCTTCTAGGTCACCGTGAAGAAACGCAGTCTTTACATCCAACTGCTCCAAATGTAAGTCTTCCTTCGCCACTAGTCCAAGTACAGTCCTGATAGTGGTTAATTTAACCACCGGAGAGAAAATCTCGGTGTAATCAATTCCTTCCCGTTGTTGGAAGCCTTTTACAACAAGTCTTGCCTTGTACCGCTTGCTACCATCATGCTCTTCTTTTAACCGGTACACCCACTTGTTATGTAACGCCTTTTTGCCTTGCGGAAGTTCTGTCAACTCCCACGTCTGATTGGATGACAGTGAATCCATCTCATCTTCCATGGCCAACTCCCACTTGGTTGAATCATCATTTTGCATTGCCTCTTCATAAGTCTCCGGTTCACCTTTGTCTGTCAGCAAAATATAGTGAAGTGCAGGGGAGTATCTATCAGGTGGTCTAATGGTTCTCAAAGATCTCCTGAGTTCAATCACCGGAGTTTGTGGGTCATCATCTTGTGCAGTTTCTTCTTCATCTTCCTGGTTACTGGTTTTCGATTCATTCACAGGAATGTTTGTCAATGGCACTTCATCAGTCTTCTCGACTTCAGGACATTCATCTCCAGCTCCAATGTCTGACTTGTCCTTGTACAGAAGTTTCTCATTAAAGATTACATCCCTGCTCCGAATGATCTTCCGATTTTGGTCATCCCAGAAACGATAACCAAACTCATTATCTCCATAACCAATAAAGAAGCACTTCTTTGATTTCGGATCAAGTTTTGTTCTGCTTGCTGAATCAATATGAACATAGGATAGACATCCAAACACTTTCAAGAAAGAAAGGTTTACTTCTTTGCCGCTCCAAACCTCTTCGGGTATTTTGTAGTCCAATGGTACCGAAGGTCCTCTGTTGATCAGATATGCTGCAGTGTTAACAGCATCAGCCCAGAATGATTTTGGCAATCCAGAATGCAATCTCATGCTCCTTGCGCGTTCATTCAAGGTCATGTTCATCATTTCAGCTACACTATTCTGTTGAGGTGTACCATGAATGGTTTTCTTCATCTTGATCCCGTTCTGTGCACAATATTTCTTGAACGCATCTTCATATTCTCCACCATTGTCAGACCGTAAGCACTTCACTTTCAAGTTGGTCTCATTTTCCACCATGGCTTTCCACCTTTTAAAGGTATCGTAAACATCAGATTTATTTTTCAGAAAATAAACCCAAACTTTTCTACTCGCATCGTCAATGAATGTGACATAGTATCTCGAGCCTCCAAGGGATGTCACAGGAGATGGTCCCCATACATCAGTATGAACCAGTTCCAATTTTGCTGCTTTCGGTTCTCTACCGCCTTTAGAAAAGCTCACCTTCTTCTGCTTTCCAAAGATACAACTTTCACATAGTTGGTGTTCAACAGTCTTTAATTCTGGTAGCTTTCCTTTTGACACCAATATCTTCATTCCCTTCTCACTCATGTGTCCAAGTCTATAATGCCATAGACTTGAATTGGCTCCAGCATCCACAGCTGCTAATGTGTCTCTGCAACTGGAAGTCATATACAGTGTTCCAGTTTTCTTTCCTCGAGCAACAATCATGGCTCCTTTGTTCACTTTCCAGGAACCATCCCCGAAGGTCACATTGTGGCCTTCATCATCGAGCTGTCCCACCGAGATCAGATTGCGTGTCAATTTTGGTACATGCCTGACTTTGTTGATTTTCCAGACAGATCCATTCGACATCTTCATCCGTACATCACCCATACCAACAATTTCCAAGGGTTTTCCATCAGCCAGGAAAACTTTTCCGTAATCGGCAGCGATGTAATTATCAAATACATCGCGATCACCAGTGGTATGAAACGAAGCTCCCGAGTCCATAACCCAAGAATCAACATGGCTTTCCATGGATAATAGCAGAGCATCATGTACTTCATCAGTGACAACATTGGCATTATTCTTCATTCATCTGCAGTTCTTTTTCAGGTGACCAGTCTCACCACCGCTCCAGCACTTCATATTCTTTTCAAAGATGTTTTTGTCTTTTCCATTTCTTGACTTGGATCTACCGCGCCATCGGTTGGAACTCCTTTCACCACTCCTGCCTCTTCCTCTGTTATCAAGATTTAGAGCAGATCTCGATGATGTTGCTTCACCCGAGTCTTTCCTGCGAACTTCTTCAGCAAGGATTTGATCTCTAACATCATTGAGTTGTAGTTTTCCTTTTCCAACAGAGTTGCTAACCGCTGCCTGCATCGGTTCCCAATTGTCTGGTAAAGACGCCAGAAGAATAAGTGCCCTAATCTCATCATCAAATTTGATGTCCACCGATGTCAGCTGGGATACAATCGTGTTGAATTCATTTATGTGTTTTGCCACCGAAGCACCTTCTCCCATCTTCAAGTTGAATAACTTCTTCATGAGATGTACTTTGTTGTTTGCCGGTGGCTTCTCGTACATGTCCGATAGAATGGTCATCATCTCCTCCGTAGTTTTGGCCTCCGCCACGTTATGTGCCACGTTCTTTGTTAGGGTCAATCGTATGACACCTAAAACCTGTCGGTCAAGGAGCTCCCAATCATCATCCTCCATCTTTTCCGGTTTCTTTCCTGATAGAGGTTGATGCAGCTTCTTACTGTACAGATAATCTCTTATATGTAACCGCCAGAACAAAAAATCTGTACCGTCGAACTTGTTGATTCCCGGTCCCGATCCATCATCTCCGGCCATCACTTCTCTAGCCTTAGCAAAAAATCTAAAAAATCTTTTCTGATGTGGAAGATCAGACAAAGCTGCAACCACAGAGCATACTCAGAATTCTTAAGAATTTTCACAACAAGGCTCTGATACCAGTTGTTGGGGAATTACACCCCCGAAGCGATGCCGACCATGATGATAATAGTACCCAAAAATGCGGAATAAAATAACCAACAAGAACACAAAGATTTACGTGGTTCACCCAATATAGGCTACGTCCACGGAGCACTGCAACTTTTATAACTGGAAGAAATATTACAACAAGTGTATACATCAATACACTCAATATTTCTCACACTCCCAACCCGAGTATACCGAGAAAATAATTTCTCTAACTCACACAAAGAGAATTCCCGCACTCAAGAAAAAAATACACTCTTTTTTTCTATACACTCTCTATTTATCAAAGCTAAAAAGCTTTTGATTTTGAGATACAATAACTGAAGGAATTGAGCTCTATTTATAACTAATTCCCTCCAGCAATTTCTGTAAACTTCCGATGTGGGATGTTGTTATTTTTAATATTTTAATTAATGTGGGTGGATTAAAATCTCACCTAACATGAAAAAGGTTATGTTGATTAGCTTCAAAGATTTACCATATTTTCTCAAGAACTGCTTTCTGTATTGTTGCTGTTTCTCTGCCGTGCATTGGGTTGGAGCAGGAAGATTGATTAGAATGTGGAAGGCGGAAGGATTTTTGGAAGAAAGAAAAGGTCTATCTCCAGAAGATGTGGGAAAGATCTGTTTGAAAGAACTCGTGTCTAGATGTCTTCTTCAAGTCGAGAAGCGTAACAGTTCTTGAGGCCTAAAGTATGAATAATGCATGACCTGATGCCGAGCTAGCTCTTTTCACCGCGGAAAAAGACCATTTCATATCTGTGTAATCCACAAGATCTCAAAGATGAAATAACAGCCCGCCTGATATCTATTCATGCTGACTCAGCTATTCAGTTTGGGCATGATATTAGTGAAGTTGGATCATTTTCCGCCTTCAATGTTAAAGATCCTAACAACCTCCCCCTGGACACTCTTTCATCTAACTTTAAATTATTAAGGGTACTAGAATTGAGGGATGGCCCGATCGATGATCGATAACATACCAAGAGCCATAGGTAAGCTATTCAATTTGAGATACTTGGGTCTCAGAGGAACTAGGATCAGAAATTTTCCCAATTCTGTCGGTAGGCTAAAGCATCTGTGCTGACGCTTGATATCCGAGGAACAGAAGTGAAGGAATTTCCCTATTTGATTGAAGGGTTGAAGAATTTACGGCATCTACTCATCTATGGAGGTTCCCCCAGTTAAGAATTCCTTTACATAAGAGGAGTGAGAGTCCCAATATCTTTACTCATGTTAAAGAATCGAACTTGCAAGTTGCGAATTGCCTTGAAGCAAATGTGGAAATAGTGAAGGGACTCGGGGAACTGTCTCAACTCAGAAGAATTGAGCTGACTAATTTGAAAGCGGAAAAGGGGAAAGATTTGTGTGCCTCAATCGAGAAGATGAAGCGTCTTCACCGCCTCCTTTTGATGACAAGTGATGAAAATGAATACCTCCAAGTGGAACAGTTATCATCCGTCCCTTTGGTTCTTCGGAATCTCACTTTGGTAGGGAGACTCAACAGTCAACACCGTTCCTCAGTGGTTCCAATCACTCCGAATGTGCTGCATTTACACTTACACTGGAGCCAACTGACAAATGATCCCATTCCGTATATCAGTAATCTGCCTGTCTTGGAGAGCGTGACTTTGATTAACGCAAATAGCCATGACAAGAAGCAGCTGAATTTCAACGAAGGGTTCTCAAGACTTTAGAGTCTATATATCTTGCTTGTTTTCCAGAACTAAGTGAGATTATAACATGTGAGGAAGTGATGCCAAATCTTAAGCGTCTGCGCAAAGCGCCCAGCTGAAGAAGGTTCCTCAAGGAATCGAATACCTCACAAATCTGGAAAGGCTGGACTTGGCACATGTATCAGAAGAACTAATTACGAGTATTCATGGATAAGAAAGTGTTGATTATTAAAAAGTGATGAACATCCCAGAAAAGAATTAGGGGAAGGCCCTTTGAGTACATGCAATGAAGTAAAAAGTCCCTGCTCTGGCCTCACCGGTATTCAATATTATTTTGTTTTATCGTAGGCCTGCGGTAGAACCCTTATTCGTTGTATATAAATTATTTTTTGATGCCTATTTGATAATATATGATTGTACACACACAAAAAAAAAATTCAAAGTCATATGACAATCATAATCTCGATCGCTTAATTGACAAGTGGTGAATGAATTGTTGGAAGATTCATTCACGAAAATACCGTACCGAAAACTCACTTGAATACATCAATGATTCGTGACAGATTTAGAATTAAACTCAACCAAACACCCGAAAATTTAATCAATCAAAACGAAACAGAAAAAAAAAAAATTTGTCATAGAAGGTAAAACCCTGGTCTCGATGTAGCTAGTCATCACGCGCCGCAATCTTGGTTTTCCTAAGTTTGACAGCCTTTTCAATTTCTTCAAGTTGATTAAACTCTAGGTCCTCCAGAATCATATCCCATGCGGGTCTCCCCTTCCCCAACGTCTCGTCGATTCTGTTCTCCACATCTGTCAGCGCGGGATTCTCGGGGATCCTCGATCCATCAAACAGGGTTACCGCACCCTCCATGGCCACAGAAGAAGAAGGATCGGCAAGGTAGCGCTTCAAAAGCGGATCGAATTCAGGATCACCATGGAGGTAGAGGTTTCCGGACGTGGAGAAAGCAATGATCCCTACCTGGGCGTCGAATTTCTCGCAGAAGGTCATAATCTTCTTGAAGAGGCCTAGCCGCCGTTTTGTGAAGGTTGTGTTCAGTCCAACTCTGTCCTCGATCAGCTGGATCCCCACCCTTCTATCTTTTCGTTTCCTTGGGTTTTCGCTGTCTTTCACTACTACATTATTTTCTGTGCTCATTGTGTCGATTATGTGACAGAGAAGCGAGACGACCGCCGCAGACACTACGAAAACTGGCCGTATATATATGTTCGTACGTACGTATTTGATTGGGAACTCCAACCAATTTTTTCGGCGGAAATCTACTATTTATCAGAAGAGATGATAGATTCGTTGTGATCTATACTTTTAAAATATGAACTTTAGATTTTATCTAAAATTGATTATAGAATTTATGGCGGAAATCTATGATTGATCAGAAGAGATGATAGATTCGTTGTCATTTATACTTTCAAAATATGAACTTTAGATTTTATCTAAAATTGATTATAGAATTTAGAAAATCTGAGTGATAAAATATAAATTGCAATTCTATATAAATAAAAATATATCTAAAAAGCAGTTGTTTTAAATTTTAAGGAGTGCAATTTGAAACGAAAAACACGGCTTGTAAATTGTGATCCCCTGTTTACCATATTTGAACGGATTAACTCTTAATATCAATCAATTGCTTTCCCGAAAGAAAACGCTCAAGGCATGTCAACCTTTTTTTGGGCATATAAAGTTATATTCAAATACCATTGATCTTTTTTTTTCTTTTTTTTTTTTTTAAATAGAAAACACCACAAATTCTTTTGTGATTTAATAATCTCTATATAAGTCTGATATAGCATAAGCTTTTAACAAATTTTTACGTCCGATCCACACAGAATAGCCTGAAAAATCTGAAAATAACCCATAAACTTGGAATATTTTTAAAAATGAAATTCAATTGTTTTTATTTACTTAAATAATGTCCATTTTTATAGGATAAAAATATAATTAACAGTATACGAAAATTATTTCCAAACTTTGAACTGTGACGCTGTAAAGGAAATTTTCGCCCTAAGAAATAATAATAATAATAATAATAATAATAATAATAATAATAATAATAATCGAAATCCAGACTTCCTTATTCAACTTGTTACCAAAATTTACCCAAAAAAAATAACAAAACAAAACCCAAGGATTTCTTGACCTAATAGCAAGGACGAAGCCTCAAAACCTATGTGATCTTGGATTCAATAATTTTGAATTTTATTAAATGAGACAAACCACATCCTCATGCGGTCCTGACATGAAAGAGTTTTGCAACATGTGAAAAAGTCTTAATAAAATCAAGACCCTTCCATTAAGTATAGTTCTTGCTTTGTATCGTTCTACAGACCCATTCAAATTGTACTTAATTTGGTACACTCAATTTGAGCCACTAGAGTGTTTTCCGGGTGTTAAGGGAACTAAGGACCATGTGTCGTTGGACTCCGATAGCTGCTAATTCACTTTTATGGCTTGAATCCACTCTTCATGCTTCGCAGCTTGATGATTGTGTTGAGGTTCATACGTAGATGCGATTTTACAATTAAAATCAATGAAAACTGTTGTCGTATGATGCTGTAAGCAAATAAATGTTTTCCCTTGAACTGGTGTTGATATCCAAACAGGCAGCTAATCTGAATTCCGAGAATTTCACTCCCGTCAGTTCTTCGAACCTGTAAAATAAAAAGTGTCACACCGCTATGCACTTTCTAAATAAATTGACATAAACCTCTCTCAAAAAACGGAAATACTGAAAAAAAATGTAACATATCACTTCACTTTCTAGCAACAAAAGTCAACGGAGCCGAGTAGAAAATAGAGTATTACCTCTATCCCCGGGAAACAAGCTCCCACCAAGTCTTTGTAAACAATCATGTTTGGGTTTTGAACGGGAAATCAACATGATTCTCATGTCGGGTAAATTCAGTCCGTTCTCCAGTGGATTTTTAAACTTGAAGCTAGAAAACGATTCAAATAAATTTTGTTGGACATCGGAAATGCCTGATTTGCTTGCGTCCCAGCTAACTCCTTCACCGGCTCTGTTAGCAAGTGAACCTCTAGCCAGAGCAGCTTCCGATGTTCCCATTCTTGTCACCATAAAAGCTAACACATCAATTAAATCATTATATTCTTCTGGTTTTTCATGCTTATGTTGATAAAAGCAAGCTATAAAAGATTTGTAATGACAAAACGATGGGTTTCAAATGTGAGCATTGTACCATTATGAGGGACCGTAAATATGTAATTGGTTGGAAGGCCAATGCCAAAACCAAGCAAAGTGAAGCCAACGTTAAATCCAATGCCACAGCCAGATCCAACATAACCAATTACTTCAGGGCCAAAGCCAGGACCCCATCCCACGCCGCAACCTATGCCTATTCCAGCTCCCCAAAAGGCTCCGTACGTTGGATGCACCGGGTTCCATCTTTCATATCTCCTGAAAATGCTCTTTATAATCATTTTAACCTGAAGTTGAGAAACAAAAGGAGAGAACGAAGAAACAATTATTGCAATCGGTGGGATATTAATCAAAAGTTAGCAAAGTGCACAAATTATTTCACGACAAGTGGTGTCTTCAATAATACAATAATACACTCGTGACAAGAAAGCTTCGCACTTCCAGTCATAACTTCTAATTCAGAAAATTATTTCACGACAAGTGGTGTTTTCAACGTTATGCTTCAGATTTTTTTCAGTACCAACTGTTGCTGATCAGGTATTGAGCAAACTTGAGCTTTGCTGAAATTAAAGAAACTTGGCAAGGACAATACTGAATGCTTTGGGAGAAAGTTCGCAGACTCACGTGCCTTCTGGCATTCACCCATTTTTATTGACTTGTAACTAACCATGTCATGCCCCAAGTATGAAGTGCGATATTGCCGAAGTATTCAACATTCGAAGATGCATTCATAAGAGCATCAAGCCTTGGAATGATAGAACCAGTTAATTTTAGTCAATAAATGCAAAGGCATCCTTCAATACATCCAGAAAACCATATGTTAAACTCATTACAAATCAACAGGTAAAATACAGAAGCAGAATATTAATTTTTTGTCTAAATTTCTAATGGGATTCTGTCAGGTGTTCATAGGTGATGAAATCACCTATAATTATTATCAACTCAGTTTTAGTACCCTATTTACTCTCCATTATCGCCTTGATATGGAACTAACTCATGACTTGCAAATGGAACTCATGTTTCACAATTACAATGAATTAACACCAATTTAACACCAAATGGGACTAGCTCGGTTTATCAAGGAGCAAAACAAGATTACTCTCACTGTATGTAATTACCCTCCAATCCATTTTCTGTGTACTGAAATTCACAAAACCAAAACAAGTGAAAAAAATTGACCAAAACATTAAACTTTATGTATAAACACTCTATAAAAATAATCTCTATTTTGCCATGTAAAACTTTAATTCAGATATAAAACACTCACACTCACATATATGCATTGTATATATATATTATATGTGTGTGTGTGTGTCCGCATATACAGTTATACACAGGCGCGTGCAGACAGTCGGCGGCAAAACCTATATGTTAAATGGTCGATTAAACAAAATTCCGACGAATTTAAATGGAAATTCTTTCCGAAAACATAACTGAGCACAAAGAAACATTAGAATTTTTTTATTATATACTCCATACCTGTGCGTGCTTGCAAAAACCCAGAGAAAAATGGTAAAAATCGTTTCGATAAGTCCGGTATGATTAAAATAAGCCATTGAAGAATTCAAACTTCAAAGTACCTGGAATTGGACGGGGTTTTCATGTGTCGGAGGTAAGCGAGTGTTAATGTGTCGCGTTCACCGTTCAAGCGCAACCGCAAGATCTTGCGGATATAATGAAAAACCTTTTTTTAATATATCTAAGCTTATGGGACCCAGTGACATGCAATAGAACGAAATCATAGCATATGGCCCTTGTTCCCGCTGCCCACGTACATCCAAGGTTCGAGAACCCAAATTAATTTTTAAATGTAATTATTTCGTTAAGGTGTGTGAGATTTTATTTCCAAAATCTTGGTATTATATTAAAAAAAATCGAAAATATTAAATAATATAAGATATTCAAAATTTTCAAATCAACATGTAAATCGAAATCAAGTATAAGATAATTATTATTCTCAAAAATCAAGGCTGAGAGGCAGCTTTTCTCAACAAAAAGCTAACAAATTTCATTATAGTCTAAATGAATATGTACAAGAAATTTTGAAAATTAAAGATAAAATATCTATTAATTGTTTAATTAGTTTTATATAATAACATTTATCAATAAGATTTAAATAATGAATTATATTTTCGATCATTTATTAGATTAATTTCAGATATTAATAAAAAAAAATTAGAGTCAACATTTTTTTATAACGGGAAATTGGGGATCAGTCCCCAGCCGTCTTTTTTTTTAGTGTTCAGTCCCTAGGTACTTTTTTAGTACCACATTTCCACATGAAGTGTACCACATTTCCACATGAAGTGTACCACAATTTGTATGACATAGTACCACAATTTTGTGGGTAGGGAGTAAACCCAAAGAAATATTTTGATCGGGGATTTTTCACCAACTTCCCCTTTTTATAACGTGATTATATTCATTCTTTTTTGTCTAGATCGGATATTAAGTACTTTGAAAGTTTTTATTGAAAAAAAAAACACTCGAAAGTTGAAACCTTCTACTTTCCCGCTCTGGTAAATTCTCCTGCTCTTCCTCTCACTCTCTTAATTCGGGAAATAAATATTGAAGTGCAAAATGAGGAAGAGAACAACGAAAAAAGCAGCGGCGGCGAAGAATCTGACTACGCCGCCGACTCCGGTGTCTGACACTGCAGCAGAAAGGAGTCCCACGCTGTCACCGGCGAAGTCTCCGGAGACACTGTTTGACTTCAATCTCAATGGACTGAAAAATATCGCCTCGTCATCGAAGAATAAGAGGAACGAAAAGCTGATGAATCCTACCGGACTTTCTCCTCAGACGTTGCAATCTCTAAAAAACGTGAGCACGATCAGTGATCTGAAAAAAATGGCTACCTCGAACCTGAATTGCATCAAGCGGAAGCTGGAGATGTCGCATTCTGAAATTTTGAAGGACATAGAGGCATCTCAGTCTCGCCTCCGAAAACGATACAAGGTCTGGCTGCTTTCGTTCTGATACCTTCCTCGTTTATATTTAGCTTCATGTGTGTTCGTTATTGACATTCGCTTATTGTTTATGATTTCAGTTGTCCTTGTTGGAAATTAAATCGTTCTTGATAATTTCTCTCAGCAGAAAAAGTTTACTTAGAATGTGGTTGATTTTTTTTAACAATGTCGTTGTAATTTGTTACAATAGCGTTCTCTCAACTAGCAAGCATGATTGGTTGGCATCTCCTCTCTGTTAAAGTTGATCAGAACAAGTGAAGCATAAACCACTGTACCTTGTTATTGAAATGTATTTCTTACTTCACAAATCTGGAGAGTGAACGGATCATAAAATTCTTTTAGAATGCTTACCTTGTAGGAGTCTGTGTACTTGAATTTATTCGACGATTCGATTATTCAAATAAATAAGATCCACTCTTCTATATTCTCTATTTGCAAGATCTTGTACTGAAGGGCAATTTCAGTAAGTAGTGACATCAGACGATTATATATTATTCCTGACATGTATTTTTATCTTACTCTTTTCACCATCTTAGCAGAGGCAGACCCAAGCATGTCAGCAAGTGATGGATGAAGCAGAGAAGGAATATGAGAAGATTTCTGAGAGAATCAAAGATGGTCAAGAAGCAATGATGGTGAGGAAGCGATTATTTTTAAGACATCTGATTTGACATCAAGTCCTTCCCTGCAGTTGTAATGTCACACTCTTCTCTTATGTTGTATTCTCTCAGGCTTCATATGCAGAGTTTATAGCGGAAGCACAAACCACAGCATCTCGTCGTAAGCTTGTTCTATTTGCTAATCTTTCATGTCTAGTTACCATTGCCTACCATTTCACTACAAGCGCAACAAGATGTTTTCTCATCTATTGTGTGTTTTTTTTTAAAATTTGTTCTCTTCTCTATCAAAGTATTTAGTTGTGTGATTCTTTAAATTTTATTAGTAAGATTGGAGTCTATTTAACAATTAATACATACATTCAAGACACCCGTCCCTTTACACTTCACAGCTTGCATAAACATTCTGTACTGGCTAATTTGTACACTAACTTGTTGCATGAACAAAGTGTGGCTCGCTAGAATTATTAATGATGATGTGCAATACAATAAAGATTAAAGATATATTACTGCAGCCTGAAGAGCTACTAGTTCCTTTTACCTATAATTTGTTTTAAATTTCAGTTTGCGAAACATCTATCCCTGTGCTTCAACAAACTTGTGAGAAAGGAATTGCTGCACTTAGGAGCCGATATGGGATCTCATCCACCATGGTTTGATAAATGGAGTTCTGAGGTAATTACATTTCCTTTGTCATCTATCTCTCATTATTGTTGGAGTTATTGTGCTTCTATTCAAATTTATTGATACTTTTTTTTTCAGATTAAACTGTCTTTTGTTTCATACTCGAGTGATGATTGAATGAATCTATGAACTTAAAACAGGATTTTGAATCCCTGAGCTTAGAAGACCTAAAATTCCTATCTAAGTTTATGGTGATCCTATAAAATAAAAGCTAATGTGTGGAGTTAAAAATCTGAACGATATTTGGCTAGTAAATTGTTCGCATGTGACATGTCCATCAGATGTCTTTCACCGCTGACCTCTATCTTCTTGTTGCCCTTAAGAACGGAATATTTCGTCATCTATCACCAAAATATATATATATATATATATTAAGTTCCTTCGCTAAGCATTTCTTTTGACAGGATTTAAATGCATGCAAAATCGTAGCACGAAGGCGTGTGAAATGGCAATCTGGAATCTTCGGTAGCAGCAATCTTACCAGCTTTTAATTTGTCCATAAAACTTATCTACTTTTAATGTTGAGTCCGTTAAAACTATACTCTTTGCGATGGTTAATAACCTGATTCTGATAGGAGCAGTGATTTTTACTTTAGATAATCAAAAAATGGCAATTTCCTGCTTGATTCCATGTATCTACGGATTAAATTCGGCTATTATTTGACCTTGAAATACTTTTAGATTTAAAATCAGATAATTGATACTAAAAACCGGATGCTTAAAGCATCCATCCATGATTTTTTAAACAAGGCATTTAAGGCGTAATGCCTTTTTTTAGGCTTTTAGTAGATACTGTTGAAAGATGGGTGTTTTTCAATGAAATACTGTCGTTTAGAAGGAATATTACTCGTTAGAGCGCAATTTAACCCCGAAGTTTTGTAGAGTACAAGAAAGTCACGTAGCGATTGAGGGGCATAATGGCAAATGTGCTCACCTTCCTTGAACCAGATAAACTCCAGTTTCCAAAATCGGTGGACACCATATTCACCAACCAATTCCTGTAATGGGAACCTTTTCATATTCCAGAGCATTAACCTTACTATTCCCAACTCCGTTAACCACAACCAAACAAGGAATCCCATTCCCAATTCTTTGTCCACTCCCATCCAAAAACCAATCCCAATTCACACACCTTAATCCTGTTTTAGCCGCTCTAAACTCTCCTAAAGGCTTTGGGGCCAAAAAAAACAACCAAGAAATCCAAGAAACCTAAGAAAGATTATGAGAGTGACGATGATAATGAGGAAGAAGATGATGAAGAAGTGGATAACAGAGAAGGTGTTATCCCAGTCCCCAGAGATAGTGACTAACAGAATGATGAGCAGGATGGGATTATCAGTTGGAATCCCACTTTTCATTGGATTACTGTTCTTCCCATTCTTTTACCATCTCAAACTGGGATTTAAAATTGATGTTCCCACCTGGATACCCTTCATTGTGTCGTTTTCTTCTTTGGGACTGCTCTTTTGGGGGTTAGTTATGGAATTGTGTCTTCTAGCTGGGATCCAATGAGGGAAGGCTCTCTTTTTGGTTGCAATGAGGCTAAAAAGAATTGGCCTGTCTTCTGGCAGTCGATCTGGAGCGGATCAAAAGAGAAGTAGGATGCGTATTCTATCCCCTTTAGTTAGAGCGGTTGAAGATTCTAATGTTTCTGATTTGTTTATTAGATTTCTGGTTTTTGTGTTCATTGTGATATTTTCATGGGCTCCCTATGTTCTAACTCAATTTTCTGAGATTCACGTGAGATGCGAAACTCATCGATGTTTAGATATTCAAAATCGGAACTAGATTTAAATGCAAATGTTTAATGGATCACAATAATTGTCTTCGCGAATTTGGATTAATACTGGATTAAATCTGGCTCGAGCGTGCCATCAAGCTGAAGCAGCAGATGTAGGAACGCGAGCAGAGTAGTATAAATCTCGATTATATAGGTTACATTTTTTTGTTTGTCCCAATTATATAAGAATAGTTACCAAAATTATATAAGAATAGTTTGCGGTAGTCAAATTATTCTAAATATAGATAAACTTAAAATTTTATTTATATAATTCATAATTTACGTGAAAAAGAACAAATTTATATAACTGAGAGTCTGAGATAGAGAAAGTGAATTGGTCGTATGTTGAACTCTTGAGAACAGGCTGTTTTCTGATCAAGATAGATTTGAAGCCCTTTTAGTTTTGGGCTCCAGCAGAATAGGCTGATTAATTCTTAGCTTCAGATTTCAGAAGCCCAATGGATAAAATGACTTATTCGCTAGCTTTGATTCAATCTCCAGAGTGCAGCCTTCATATCAACGACAAAAATTAAACGAGAATGGAATAGATTGACTAGAGCCGTAGCTCCGGGTATTTCTTTAAAACAAAAATCAAAGCAAGAAAGTCTGATTTGAGAATTGCTGCACCGAAAATTTTTGAGGTAATTCTTCAAAAATGATTCCATGTTTGATGGATTTGAAATTCACCGTATTGACTCCAAAAAATGATTATCTAAGATTTAAGATTTACATGTTAGATGATTTTGTTCAAACAAATCGATGAATTTGAAATCCCAAACTTTAATTACATCAATTCAAATGCAACATAGGATTCCAAAACGAAAAGTAATGAAAGAGCTCGAGCATAAGAAATTATCTTGGAACACATTCAAAATTGTCTTAGATACATAGATTATGCTTTTCTTGCTAAAGAAGATCGATCTTTATAGAATACATGTTTTGAGCATGCTTAGATGCCACGTGGCAGTTAAATCGTTAGTTGAACGAACAGACACAACATGATTTGGAATGGCAAAAACTTGTGTGAGACGGTCTCACGGGTCGTAGTTGTGAGACGGATCTCTTATTTGGGTCATCCATGAAAAAGTATTACTTTTTATGCTAAGAGTATTACTTTTTATTGTGAATATGGGTAGGGTTGACCCGTCTCACATATTAAAATCCGTGAAACGGTCTCACATTGGACCCACTCATTTGGAATCTGTGTGGTTTAATTAATTGGTCGAATTTTTGTTTGCTTAACATAGGGGTTAGCCCCCCGTCAAAGTACAGCCGAAAGTAAGTACAGCCAAAGCATAGCACTCGCTGTTTTTGTTTATTGCCCACCTCCCTTCAGAATCATCACTGGATTTGTGGAAGCATTAATTTACCAAATGATGGCTATATACTAGCAATAAAATACATAACTTTTGGTTTAATTTAAGTAAATTATATACATCAACGTGCCTCGATATTCGTTGAATCTATATTATATGTTAAATTGCAATCTCTGGGGGAATTGTTAATTTTGATCTCTTTTTATAGGACTATTTTGACTTCATAAAGTAGCATTCTTCATACTAAATTAATACCCTATTTATAAAGCTAAAAGGGCGTATTTATTTATCTCATTTTCTGTTTGTTTTACATATTTTTAGAAAACTTGTATACCTAATTATGGTATAAAACATTTAACCTTTTATTATATTGATATAAAATTTTCATAGTCATTAATAAATTTTGTAATAATATAAAATATTCGCATTTTACACGTGCCATTGTTTTATATATTTTATCTATTTCTCAAAATACTCTATTCTATAATAATTTGTTTTTCTAATATTTTTATAAATATTAAGCATCATTTGCTAATATATTAACTCCTTCAACTATAACTATATATACTACAATTGATTTTAATATTTAGAAATACCAAATATATTATACACACAAAACCAGTTAAAATAGTTTATCCGTGAAATTTAAACTAATCCCTTGATATCTCTTCGTCACATGATTTTTCTCATGTACATATTTTACAGATAAGCTTAAGTCTTGATATATGTGTCATAGGCTCATTTTATTTTACACCCGACTGTGTAAATGATCATCTGAATTCGATATGGTCCATCGGATGATGATATAAACGTCTAAATAAAAACACGTTGGATGTAACATAAACAGACCTCGTGTCATGTTTGATTTGAGGACTGAAATTGTGATTTTGAAGATTTATGGTTTCCAATTTCTGTCTTTTTTACTTAGATAAAATATTACATATATGTATTTTCTTGAATTTTGGAATTATATATGTGTATTATAACTAGCTAATAAATTGATTATGCTCGTCTCATTTGTATTTATTACCATTTTATTATTATTGAGTAAAAAAATTGTAATTTACTGAATAGGAAAGAATTAAAGCAGTGGCGACAAGAGACAAGATGGATCAGATAAAATATACACCAGGAATATCTCTGCGCATGGAATTTGATAGGTCATGCATGCATGCGACTATATTATATATTGTTTGAACCCGTACGTACAACGTCGACACTTCTGCTGTGATTGTAAATTGATATTTCTTCCCACTGAGGTCAGACAAAACACACGTAACAGTCGATGCCCTAATTCAGAATCTTTCCAATATATTTGCAGAGATTCAATTCCAATTTGGATTTTCCTTGTGCAAATACGTACTTCTTCTGTGTGTGTGTGTGTGTGTGTGTGTGTGTGTGTGTACATATAGATTCAATTCCAATGTGGATTTTCCTTGTGCAAAACACACACACACACACACACGTACCCTATGGAAAGTTCAAAAACTTGATTTTTTTACTTCAATCGAGACATTTTTTCCCTAAGTTCTTTTCCTGCCTACCCAAAGTAGGGTGAATTTCACCGAATGTGACGTGGTCATATGGAAGCTATTGGATTCTTAAAACATAGAGTGAGTCTCTCGTAAAATATGAAAAATTCGCACATTATCTAATAGAGTTGATTATGATAATAGAGGATGCACGCATTGACTGAAATAAAAACTACAGAATTTATTGGATACCTCTATCGTTTTCTGTTCTTCTTCCATTGCCGATTTTTCGAACTTTTCAACTGTAAACTTGACAATTTTCCTTCAATTCCAGTCAGGAAAAAAATCAATAGAGTTTTAAATATACATTTAGCATATCAATTAAATCCGTATATGGTCTAATAGCGTTGATTATGATGATAGAAGATGCACTCATTGACATATAGACTTTCTATGCAGTACTGGCGGAGTCAGAAATATGGTTCCGCCCGAGTTAAAATTTTAAATTCTAGACTCTTTTAATATTTTAAATTGATGTACACTACAAGAAAATCAACATACAACCACACTCAGAAACCGTTGTCTTTTTTCCTTTTAACAACGGTTTTCAAAAAACCGTTTGTCTTTCTGAAAAATTAGCGTGTTTTTTAGGATATACGACAATGGTTTTAGAAAATCGTTGTCGATTAGCGTGTTTTTTTGACAAACAACAACGTTTTATTAAAACTGTTGTTTTATTAAGTGAAGGTTTTGATAAATCCGTCGCTACATTTAGCGACGGATGTAAAAACCGTCGCTAGTTTTAAATTAGAGACGGTTTTGACTACAACCGTCGCTAAATTTAGCGACCGTTTAATTTCTGTCGCTATATTTAGCGACGGTTTCAAATAAATCCGTCGCGTTTTTAACAATAGCGACAGGTTTATAAAACCGTCGCTAAATATAGAGACGGATCACCACAACCATCGCTGAATTTAGCGAATGTTTTTAAATACCACCGTCGCTATTTTAAATGTACGACGGTAACCGTCGCAATTTGTCTATAAATATCAGTGTTTTCGTTCCATTTTCATTCACACCACATCACAACACTTAAAATTTTTTCTCTCTTACAATATTTTAATTCCGATTTAAGATAAATATTTTTGTTTTATTTTTTGATAAATTTTTGTGTGTTAAATAAGTTCACGAATAAAGTTAGGATTGTGGAATTGTAATTTATTGTCATTTTTTTAGATTTGTTAAATTATTAAAAGTAATTTTTTTTATTTTACTGAAAACATTAGCGACGGAATTTATGATTTAACCGTCGCTAATTAGCGACGGACTTTATGAATAAACGATCGTTAAATTTAACGACGATGTTATATAAATCGTCGCTTATTTTAGCGACGGTAAATAAACCGTCCCTAAATAGCGACGGTTGTTGACACATGTGGCTTCGCCACTGTTTCTAAGGGCGTTATTATTTCATCTGAGAACTAAATTCCTTCCTATATATCAGTTCTTTTATAAAACATGATACGTGAATGTTAATGGAATGTCGATTTTTTTTAAAAAAAAAAATATGTTAATCAGAAAGCAAATTTCTTTGTTCACAAAAGATTTGTCTGAGGTGGAATGTAATGTCAATTTTAAGTTTAAATTATTATCGATTTATAAAATTTCAATTTTCATTTTACGTGCGCGGCAGACGAGTGGACGTTTTATTGAACAGAGAAAATGATATTTAAATGGGGACTTACCAAGGTATCTTTAATGTGGAATTAAAGATTTTGATTAACTTAGATGTAAAGTCATGAATAGGTCTTAGTCTAATGATTAAGATTGAGATACTTATATTTGTTTGTTTCAGGTTCAAGTCTTACTAATTATTGATAATTTTTCTACTTTATTTAGATAGATTATGTTTTTTATTTGTATTTTTCCAGTCCAAGATAAATAAGTCTCGAGTCTACGTTCAAATTCCGTTAATAGTGCAAGCAGTTAAATTATTTTTTTTATAGTTTGAAACAATATCATACTTGAAAATAAGAAGAAAATGATCTTGGTTGAATATATTCAAGATTCCAATTTCTATCATTCATTTCCTAACTTATAGTAACGTTAAATTAAATATTTATGTGTTTCAAAGTTACTTGGTATTTAATCAGTCATAATTAATTAATATGAGTTTTTTTTTTGTTAATAAATGGATGGTGATATTGACACACGCAAAGGAAAAATAAACATATTTGTGAGAGTAATTTTTCAATTTCCCACTCCATATATATCCTTTGAACCTTTGAAGAGTTAGTATTTAATTTTTAGGTTTTTATATTTAAAAAGGCTAATTGTTTTTAGTCACCCTTCTACTTCAAACTGAAAATTTAAAGATGAAATGCCTAGAAACCATTTGCTTAGGTATGGAATTTTGGGGTGCATTTCAGGAACTTTACCTGGCAACAAATTTGATACATCCATAGTGATAGTTTTGACTTTTTTTTAATATATTCAACATCAAATCATATATCTCAACATGTTAAAAAAAATCATATGGTATGTCACACCCCGATATCGGGCACGCGCCTGCGTTACTGTACAATAGACCCCTATAGCAACTACTTCGTATTCGTCATCGCTTTACGAAAATGATTAACCCAAGTTGCTATAGAAGTCCATTGTAAGCCATTATAAACTCATTTTAAATCTTTGATTTTTTCGATGTGAGACAAGGGTATCACAATCACCCCTCCTTCAGAACGCGACATCCTCGTCGCAGCCTGACCCCTTAATCCACCAGCACCGAAAATCTAGAGGTGGCTCCTACATGTTCAAGAGGTGGCTCCCGTCAAGTAGCATTTTGCCCCGCAGGTTCAAGAGGTGGCTCCCATGCACGTAGCACTTTGCCCCGCATAACACTTATTTCCCGGTGTTCCATACCGGTGACCGGCTCTGATACCATTCTGTCACGCCCCGAGCTCATGTATATATATATATATATATATAGACACACACACACACACACAAATATATCAGGGTACAATCCCAACAAATACATGATGCACAAATTCTGTGCTATGGTTTCCCTTTTTGTTTTCTTCTTAATTTCGGTTAGTAAGAAGGTGTCCACCCACTATCAATACCACCCACACCACAACCCTGGAATCTCTATTTGCCTGTCTCCATAGCCCATTTTTGTTCCCATTCATGCACCCGCCAAAACTTAAGAGGTATAAATGTAGGGGAAACCTTGCCGCAAAGAATCAGAAGTAGGCGGCGGCGAGTTGTATCGTGGGAGAATATTCTCCTACCAAAGTTTTTATATATGGAGCTGCATGCAGATCGAGAATTATTTATCTTCACTGCCCATTTAAAGATTTGTTTAAAACTCGATCCAATCTATCTACCGGCTAGCTGTTCTTTAATTTCTTTAGTTTGATTTTTCTTTCTTTTATTTTGGTTACTTCTCTCTCTTGTTTTGCCATTGCGAGAAAGTTCCCGGACAGAATCCTTCAAGGGTTTTCCACCCCGCAACTTTCAAGAGCCAAAGATTCCATTTTTCGAGGTAGTTTTCTTTGTTTAATCAGGTATTCTTTTGCATTCATTTTGTTTGGTGTATTTTTTTGTAGCATAAATAAGTATATATTTTTTTTCCAAGATTCCATGACTGCGCGCGGTAATTTATTTTTTCCTTTTTCTTCTTTCGTGCTAAGGTTATGAGAAAATAGAGAGAAATTTAAAGAAATGTTTTTTGGAGGATTGGGTAAGGAACGTTACTTAAATAAAATTATTATCATCTTAATTTAAAATTCTTGTCCAAGCGCCCACAAGCGTGGACTGGACAAGAATCATTATTTTGTCCGATAAGCATTCATTCATTCGTCAGCTATATTTCCTAAATAATGTTACATATAAAATTATAGAACAATTCTTAATAAATTCAATAAAAAATCTCAAAATATAATAGTAAAATCTCAATTGTTGTATTTTTTTAAAGGGAAAAACTTGAACATGGGCAAGAAAATAGAATCTCGCAGAAGAGATTGGAGGGTGTATATATATCAACCAAATCTTGAATTATTAATTATTGTTGCAGGAGTAGTAGAAATAAAAAGAAAAAGTGAGTGGTAAGGGGAAAGATGTTGACGTGTATTACTTGCTCGAAGCAAAGAATGGAAGATGGGGGTGAGGATACCCCGCGTAGGACTCCAAATCCTAAAGACACCCTCAAAAGCCTCACTACCCAGGTTCCAGTACTCTCCTCTCTCTAATTATTGAATTTCTTTCGTTTAATCCACGTATAATTGATCTCTTATAATTATTATTAACAGAAAAAGTAGATATTCTTAATCCATGTAACCACTCTTCTTAATTAATGTTACTTTTTCCACATCCAACGATGGGTCCACTCTTGTAACCTTCTATGGAAGTGGTCAAGTTCTTGGTTTTGGATCTGAATAAGTCTCGGTAGAGCGCGAGACTCCACAAGACGATAATAAATTTTTATAACATTTTTTGTGTAACAATCTGCATGTATAACACAAATAAAAATTTGATTCATATATTGATTATAGAAGGTTAAAAGAAGTTACAGCTCATTAGTTGCATGGGAATGTTATAGACGATTTTTTTCCCAACACAACCAAAGTGTATAATGGAAGGAGCAAGGCGTTTGGGCAAGCCTTTTTCATATGGCTAGACTGTTTCAAGAAAGCTTATTGCATCATCAGTAATGGTTTGTCGTATAATTGAGGCAGGCAGCAACGAATCGATAATGACTTCCAAAGAAGGGAACATTGTCACGCTCACACCTCGGATCATGTGTCCAAATCTGGTCCCAATATGTCTGGTCCAGCCCTTGTTCTTTTCTCTTTTAAGTTTATTTTTTTGGGATAAACCTGTTTTCCAGTTTTCCATGCGTGATCAATTAGTCAAACTGGAAATTTTTGAAGTCTAATTAGGATATAGTTTTTGAATATTCAAATTATATATCATGTATTAAGGTATAACATATGTGTGTGTGCGCGTGTGTGTATTAATTCTTTGTTTCTAATTTTTTTATGTATTCAACTTTAACTTTCTTCTTAGAACGGAGAATACTCTGAAAGCTAAAACAATATTTTCACTACTTTCTCAGTGTCCTAATTTCAGTTTGAATTAGAAATATGCTCTGTTTGAGAGTCAGAGCTTTATTTCTCAAAGATTGGATACATACCAATTGGTTCGATTATTGTTAAATGAGAATTTGAAAAGTATGGTTTTATGTGTAGTTTTCCATTCATATATTGGCTAAGAATTCTAGCACAATTTCTTAACACCAGATCAAGGATATGGCATTGAAGGCTTCGGGAGCGTACAAATGTATGCCCGGTCAGACAGATGACAACTTCAAGAAACGAATACCTTACCCCGATTTCGATACAATATCAGAGGGGGTTCTGTACCCTTTTGTGCAACCAGGAAGCTCCAGTCATGCTCCAGCTTGGGATTTTTTAGAGTCGGAAATCGTCCAGCTCAGCCTGACCCAAAATTTTCTGGTGGACTAGAATCTAGAGACACGGTGCTAGAGAAGGAAGATGAATCAAAAGAATGGATTGCACAAGTGGAGCCGGGTGTTCAGATTACTTTTCTGTCTCTTCCTCAAGGCGGGAACGATCTTAAAAGGATCCGTTTCTGGTATACACCCGTTAACAACATTTGTGTCTAGATGATTTTCAAGAAATCGTATCTAAATTTCAAAATAAAATTAACTTGGATGTCCGCTTTGTTTTTATTTTATGACCTCCGTCTTGATTGGAATTTGAAGCCGGGAGATGTTTAACAAATGGGAAGCACAAAGATGGTGGGCCGAAAATTACGAACGAATAATGGAGCTGTATAATGTCCAGAAATTCAATCAGCAAGCTTACAATACTCCAGGGAGATCAGAAGATGGAGTAAGTCAGACTCATTTTCTCTTCCATTGTGCTCTTGTTCAACAAGATTAAGATCATCTTTCTATTCGAATCGCTTTCGTTGTTAAAGAAACAGTTGTTCTTTTTTTGAAGATAATTGCTTATATATCCACAAAATTTAAGCCTTTACTTCCTATTACTGCAGAGAGACTCGACATATTCAAGGCTTGGGTTAGCCATGGAAAGCCCTCGAGTGACTCCATCGGTAAACAAAGAATGGACTCCGCGGTACCATCCCCATGGTGGAAGCCAGCATTACAACCACGGATCCAGTGCATACCACGACGCTGGCACGAAGAGTGAGACTATGGAAGCATCAAGAATGACGACTTCATCTCGAGATGAGGCCTCAATATCGGTTAGCAATGCAAGTGACATTGAGTCCGAGTGGATTGAAGAAGATGAGCCAGGTGTTTATATTACCATCAGACAATTTCCCGATGGAACCAGAGAGCTTCGACGACTCAGATTCAGGTAACCAAACTCATACCTTGTGAGATTTTCCCAATATTATTGATTCTCGATTTTATAGGTGTCTAAAGTCTAAACAATACGTTTGAAATTAAACCATCTTTTGTAGTCGCGAGAAATTCGGAGAGGCACGTGCGAAGCTTTGGTGGGAATCTAACCGGGATAGAATACAATCTCAATATCTTTGCTAGTACATCAGAGACATTAACATTGGAACACCGGTGACCGACGGGCCTGAATTAACCACCATTGTTGTGGTTAGAAAAAGTAACCACGACGTTAGTTTTACTTAAAAATATTGTCTTATAAAGAGAGTTTAAATTCAACCAGATTTTTCATCGAGTTGCTGCTTTGTTTTCGGTGTTTTATCCCAGCCTAGGCCTTGTTTTATTCAAGATTTTGTTCAGGCTTACACCACTAATTATTGAACAGTTAAATTTCACCTGTCTCATCAGCATGGTTTTCTTAAATTATACTGATGCAAGATTTGATATTTTTATAGTTTGAACAACTATTCTTTGGAGCATTTGTCTGTAACTATTTTGTTATATCATGAATTTTAATCAGTCTGAAGATCTTTTCTCAAGTTCTTGACGACTGATATAGATTTCTTTTGATGTCAGTCATACAGAAAGTAAACACTTCACGATTCTCTCATTAATATCATTTATTTGCCGATAAACATAAATAAATAATCACTATAAACATCAATGTAACGTACAACTCGATAAGATTTGCTTAGAGCCTTCTAGAGAATACTTTGTCAAAAAGAAAAGTACTAAATGTTATTTGGAAGATATGAACTTGAAACTGTTGTTCCGATATATGGCTTCATGTGGTATAAAAAAAACATATAAATAAATGGATCTCTGTGTAAACAAACTTGTACCCAGAATTTGCATCTTATTTCTCTGTATTATCTTGAACTTTTATTTGAGGAATACCAGAGTTTCTTTTGGCAAATCAGAATCTTTTCTGATTTGACACCGTACTCAGTGTCTTCTTTCCGGCAATCCCATCTCATCCCTTTAGCTAATGTAGCCACCGCATCCACAAAGTAGATCGATTCTCGAATTAAGGTGTACCCATTTGGCCGGAGGATACGATCCATTTCAAGCAAAACATACTTCATTTCGCACCTGTCAAATAAAAAATAGTTCCTGTAAAGTCGTTTTGCAGCTGAATAAGAAGAAATTTTATCAAGAAATGTGGTATTCGATTGTTCACCTTTGACTTTCAGCGGTGAAAAGGCCGTCTAGATGAAGAAGATCATATGTTCGAGGATATGTTGAGAAAGCCTCACACCTAATAAGACAGACAAATATGAGACACTGTTGAAAAATCAGACCCTGGTGGGGGGTGGGCCGGGGTGCAGTGCTGATACTGTGATCTATTTTCGAGTGAGAGGGCGTAAGTTACCAGTCGTGATATGTCCCGACGAGGCCTCTATCATACACCACGCCAAGTGTATTAGGAGCATAAGAGGAAACAACATTCATGACCCATGAAGGGTACTCAACTAAACCAGCAGCGAAACCTCCATACATAGTGTTCATGTCCATGATGTTTCTTATCTTGTCCGTTCCGATAGCAGGGAGCAACTTCCTATAGTGTTTTACTCGTGACTTCCATTCACTATCGTCGTGCTTGAAAGCACCGTCACTTCCACCACGAACATCAGAAACACGTTCTGGGGAAGTATGCAGCCGTTCCGGCCATTTTGGGAGCGATTTTAATGCTAGTTTTTTGTACTTCGGATTAGGAGTAACAACACAACCTCGGATTGGAGTGTACCATGCTGAATCGGGTTCAAGACTGTCATCACATTTTGGAGGATACGTATCGGGAGCATCAAGTTTACTGTAACAGCTGCTATCAGATGATTTCTGCCAGACAGCAATGTCGTCTTTCTTCTTGTACAATTTGAAACACATTGAAGTAAGCAATTCTTGCAACTTCTCATAATCCGATTTCTGCTCTTCAATGGTCGTATTCCATCCCCTCCAACGATTCTCATAGTTTACCGGAGGGCCTGAGAGAACCCAGAAACCACCAGGCCGAAGAACACGGTTTATCTCTAATAGGTAAATTCCACCTGAAAATTCAGAATAAACAAGTAAAGAACCATGCTCGGAGAAAGGGTTGTGGATATTTCTAGTTTCCTAGGGAATTACCGAATTCGGTCCATGGTATAAGGCATCTTGAGCAATGTGCCATGTCGAAAGAGCTCGAAGGAAAAGGAAGTCGTTGTGTTGAGATGACACCAAGAATCGCAGGAATTCCGCGTTCTAGAGCAAATTGAACTTGAGCCTCGTGATTATCTCTCGGGGCAAGTGAGACCGTCAGGATCCCACGATCAAGTAAATCTCCTCCCCAGCTAGCAACCTATACAAATTGTGCACTCAAGAACTTCAATACTTGATGGTAAAATACAGATGTACGCAGCTCATGGGAGAAACATACAAATCGTACTCACCCCACATCCGGTATCAATGGCAGTTCGGATCGTTCCATCTTTCATTTCCGGGATCAAATCTTGCATCAAATCAACATACAGACTGACACCATTTGGAAACATTGTGCCACCACCGGGAAAGAGGAACTTCTCCCCTTCTTTCTTAAGCCAGTGTTGATTAGACTTTTGTTTGTTAATCCAATCATATGGAACATTCCTGGGCAGAACCGATCATTGAAAATTTATGCATTTAGTATAACTTGTTAAATGAAGCCTTCCCTTTACCCGCAGATCGCTCCCCAGCATAATTGCAATGGAACAAAACCAGTATTTTTAGCAGGATAACGAAATTACCTGTACCAACATTCGTCCCTGCTCTTGGGCCATCTGATCGGTAATTTATAACCGTCAGGTGGGGGAATTATGCATTCTTTCTTTTCAAACACTGGAGGGCAATGTCGTTCAAGAAACGAAAGGCGATGAAGATTGTACTTTTTCCATCTCTGCAAGAGAAAAGGAAAGCATAATCTCATCAGCACAACATTTAAAACAAGAAATTAACTGAATAAAAAGCCTCTGAATCGAATATTAGAAGGCAACCTTCGGATCTGTGCAGGGCGTGTAATCTTGAAATTCAGGACCACATTCGGGAAAAGTTGCAGCTTTAATTTGAAGAGATCCTCCGGCCGTTTCCTTGGATGTTTCCACGGATTTACCGATATCTTTAGCTACAAATATATCTTTCTCTGAACAAAAAATTCCACCAAGATAGAACGAAAATCCACATAATGCGATGAACATTATCGACATGGGAACTGCCCTAGAATTTTTACTAGGGTGAGAACTTGGTTTTCCATCTTTATCCTTCATGGTTTCTTGATTTTTCTACAATCTGCATGTATATGAGACTAGATGAATATCACTGCAACTTAAGCTTAAAAAATAAGTCCAAATTGTCGAACACATTTCAGACCCTTACAAATCATGAATCGAACAGGCATGAAACAGAATAATTTCATGAAAGTGTAGACGAAAAAGGCATACATCCATTTCTATCAAGAGTAGCGTCTGAAAAAGATTATATACATATAAATAGCTTAATCTAACACAAATATAGCAGCAAATCCCGATTCCCGAATACACAAAAATTTACAATAAGGTGATGTAGGAGCTAACTGTGAGTTAGAAGCGTTACCACAGTTGCAAAAAGGAAACTTATGAGAACTAGCAATCAAGACAAGAAAATATGAAGTAAAGAACTAGAGAAATTGAAGAAAAAGGGAAGCAATTTTTATGCCAATATTTGTGTGATGTTGGAGCCCAAATCTGAATGAATTTCTGCCTACTTCTTGAGGGCCCTCTTCATCGTTAATCTAACAAAAGATGAAAGAAAAAGAAACCACCAAATAAAAGAATCCCACTTAACTAGCGTAGCCATGCAAAAGAAACCAAAAGTACTACTTGCAAAAAAAATTTAATCATGCCTTACAGATGAAGAAAAGATGACTCAAGAAACAAAGTAACAAACCAATCCCTCTGAATATATTTTTTTTTAAAAATCCGAAGTTCTAACAACAAGGAAAAATACAAACCCAAGATGCCAGAATTGAATTTGCAATAAACATCCAATATTTTAACTAAAATATGCATACAAGCTCAAGAGCCTCCTCCAAACTCCAAATCAGATCCGATTGCCAAAATTGGAATGTAAGCCAAAATTTTCCAACACATAGAAGAAAAAACTAAGATCATGGAAACGGAGGCAGCCCATTTTCGAAAATTTCGACAAAAAAAAAAAAAAAAAAAAAAAAAAAAAAAAAAAAAACACAAGAAACAGAGAACATTGTCAAATTAACCAGAAAAGGCACAACGCAAAGAGCGGAGTCAAGATCTGTCCCACAAAACATCAAAAATATATGATATAATCCGATTATCAGAAACGTTAAAAGATCGAGAAAAAGTACCTCACACAAAAGAAAGCGTATATGTCTGCCACAAAATCGAGGGCGACTAAACTCAAAGTACTTTCCGGAAACAAGACTGCAAACCTTAAGAACCAATGCCAACCCAAGAACGAATAGAAATCCCTCTTACAATACTACGTATTTATTGTTGAATCAGGGACAAAAGAATGCGACAGCAAATTGATAGAGTGGTACCCAACCTTGTGAAAAGGATGAGGGAAAGATGTGAATGTACTTTACCCTGCCGCACCGAAGTTCATCCTCTCATGCATATAGACATTAGGGAGGCATGTGTTATGCGTAGCTGTCTTTTAACTGGTTTTCTTATTATTATTATCATAGAATAAATAAATAAATAATATATATTCCTTTTTTGTTTAAAAGGTGCCTTCCTGCTTGTTTCTTCATTGTGTTGTGTTTTTCTTTGTGGGGTTAATTCAGTTTAACAAAATAGTGGAAAAATGGGTGAATAATCAACTTTATAGATTATAGATGAAGTTATGGGACACAAAAAATAGGTTGTGTGGAATTAATTATTATTATTATTATTATTATTATTATTATTATGGAAATGACTTCCTATGTTTACCAGAAATAACTGCTACTCGAAAATATGGTCCACTGCAAATATGCCACGTAGCTATGCATTTAAAATGGATCATGGGTCGGGTTGTCTTTTCCACATTAAATATTTGTCGAAGAAATATTGACTTATTTTAAATGGATCTGAGTGATTATTTTAATTAATGTTGTAAGACAGCATAGCATGAATATTGTATTTAAATTTCTTATCTGATCACTTGCTGAAGCTGGGAGATTACAAATTATCGAACACCTTATTTTATTTTTCACAAATAATTTTACCGAGCATTTTTATAACATTTCATAATAAAAATATGTTACTCCACGTTCTAATCTTCTAGGCCGGCTGTTTAAATTTTTTTAAAAAAACTTAAAAAAATCAGAACTCCAATAAATATATTACTAGGGGTTTCTAATTAAAATGACAATAATAATATGTTATTAAATAAATAAAAGAGGAAAGTGTAAATTCGTGAATAAAATAAGTGCCGTCATTTGTAGATAAGAATAAAATATTATTATGAAATGAAAAAAATAATTGGATGGATCTGGCAATTGGCATGAATGGAGGAGCACAGCTATTTAACAAACTTCACATGGATTTTGACTAATTTATAAATTTGCCTAAACTATTCAACGCCCATTCTGATTTTCGTTTTCTTTGTTTTTCCCAATCTGTCGGCTGCTCTCCTTTTTTTCTTTTTTTTTTTTTTAAAATCTTAAATAAAACTGAGATTAAAAAAATAAATAAATGCACATACAATTAGAAAACGTCGGATAAAAATATAAAATAATCATTCAATTTCCAAAACTTTTATTTATACAAAAAGATCAATTCTTGCCACCTTTTTCTTTTTGAGTTTGCTTTAATACCTACTTATCCACGTGAAAATGTTTATTCATGTGGAGCTCTTAGCTCCTAATCGTTATTACAATGCAATTTGATTAGGGTTAATTAATTACAGCGGAAAATGAGTTTAAAATTTCTTTACAATGAGCCTAAAATATGCTATTTGACTAATAAAAATAGTATTTCATCTCACATCATAAAACATTCCACACATAATCAAAACAACTCATACAACAACAAATCATATCCTCGGGACATACCCCGATATATAGAAACATAACATATATACTGGGAAAGACCACGAAACCTCAACTCAAACTGTGACTTCCTCCAGAAGTATCATCTCCGGTCTCCTGATATCCTGTAGTACCTGTCATTGTCTACATACAAATACAACAACATGACCATCTGGGTTGAGCAAAGCTCAGTCTGAAGCAACCACAATATATATCACAGATATCTAAACAATGATATATGATATGCAATGCATGTATATCGTGGAGGTATCAGGTCAAATGCCCATCCACTGAGCACATGTCAGAGTCAATCGAATCGCTATCAAATCAATGCTTGAGCTGGCACACTGGCCTCAATCAGGGATAATCGTATGATAGCGTCGACAAAGCGCCATCAAATCCCAAATCTCAATCAATCATCGTGGCCACAAATGACTATGCTTTAAGGGTCATGTAATACCAAACATAACATTGTGTTCATAAACCCAGAATCAAATCAAATCACATCAGGGTATCCAAAGATCATAGCTCAACGTGCATATCATGTATACCACATCAACTCAACAAATAAAGAATATAGACATGTATCTCAATCCAATCAATCAAACATATATCATATAATACAGATACATGTCGTATGTTACCTGGTCGCAACATACCTCAATTCTTCGTCTTCAGTCAATATAGCGTGCTCCACAATTATGATTTTAATATTGACACTCAATCTACATAGCCAAAATATTCCTTTTAATCCATGAATTCATTCAAGTTGCAACTCTATTAGCGTATAAGTCATTCTACGCTATTCAGTTTAAAATTTAAATTATTAGGAGAATTATATCATATAATAGATCCCAATAATTACTTGTATCTCATCAATAATATTTATCTAGTCATGTCCAATTCAAGATTTAAAGTTTCAAAATTATTTTTAAACTTCACAAATTCATATAAAATTGAAATCTTGATATAATTTAATTTCAACTGTGTACGTTAATTTTTCATCAACTATTTTATCGCATATATTGAAATCAAATTCATATACATGCTATTCTATCAATTCATTAAATAAAGATGTCAAGTCTAAGAGAAAATTACCTCAAAAGGACGTTCTCAACACGAAGATTTCAAATATATAATTTATCCAGAGTTTAAACAACAAGTCAATATAATTTTGAGGGTTAGAACTTGAAGCCCCTCTGTTTCTTCTTTTTCTTTCTCGCTTCGTTCTTGTTTCTTCTTTACTTTCGTTTCTCTTCTTTAATTGAAATTAACTCACCACCTTTTCTTTCCTTTAGTGGCTTACACGTAAACCACTTATTTGTGTTAAGGAACAAGTTGGATGCATTCTCCAATGAGCAAGAGGCGTACAGGTAGTAACCAAATCATGATATTCTCATCTTTTTGGTAATGACAATATTGCCCTTAAAATTAAATCAAGTATTTTTCACTTTATTTACACAAATGCCATCAAATTTAATTGAGTATTTTTCTAATAATTTACACAATTGCCATCAACATTTTAATGCAATATTTTCAAATCTATTTCCATAATCGACATAATTAACGTTAATCAAATTACGGGGTCTCACAATACATATGTAAAGATTCAATTGGGATGCTAAATTATGTTTATGCAAACATTATTTAAATTTTTAGTGATACCAATTCTTATTCGAAGCCTACAATTACTCTATTCAATTTCTCATTTCACGCTAGAAAACGTTACGAATCTAATTAACAACAGTCGTTGAATTATATATTATTCGTTTATTTTTTGTCCATTGATTAAAAATAGTAAAAAATAAAATATTATTATTTGCATGTAGATCTAGCAAAAACTTTCCAATAATTGTATATTGATTATTTCTTTATTCTCAACATGCATGCATGATGCATGCGTATATATATATATGTCCTTCACTTGGATCGACCTTCGATATGATGACAGCTTTGCATTCATAATCAATGAAGAAAAACTTCATGTTATGTGTCGTGCACAAAACAAGCATGTCTCCATCATTATATATATGTTTTATTCTTTTTATTTTGTCAATTTAATTAAGATTATATTTTTCTATTCAATAATTTGATTAGTTTAGGATATATACATAATTAGTATATAAATAAATAATATTTTCAAATAAACATTTGACTAGATTAACAAAAAAGTAGATTATTATTCTTATATGAGCAAGTAAACTAATATATTATTAATTATAGTCGTGTAGTGACGAGAGCACTCCGCGTAAAGTCTCTAACCAAAATATTTTATTCAATCAATGGATATTAAAAAAAAAATTAAGTAGAAAATGGAACCCATTTATTCACCTTCGTTATATTTTCATAATTGACAAGATTTAATCAATAATTTATATTGCATATCGCTGATAATAGTTTATTTTAATAATAAAATTCTCACACAAAATTACATGAAAGAAACCCTCTTTTAAATCGTATATTAAGCAAATTATCTTGTAAAATAAATTGTGATTTACAATTTTCATAAGAAAAGGTTTCACCATTAAGAATCTCTTTCTTAATCTATAATACAGATTCAAATAATAATAATAATAATAATAATAATAATAATAATAATAACAATAATGAAAAATCCAACTGTGAGCAACCTTTTAATTACATTATTCGATTCAACTTCCCCTTGTATATGTATATATTCTACACACTATTTTCAAAATTTGGAAATATAAACTATTTATTTAATTTGGTTGATGCTGTTTGAGGATCAAATTAAATATCTATTCTAAATTAAATAATGGTGTTGGCCAGATAATTCATCACCTAATTTTGGATCACATGCCAAGATGCGGCTACACCCCGCCATTTGCTGCATTCTGAACACACACACATATATATCACCAATCGTGTCAATATATGTGATGATCAATGAGATGTCATTAATATATTGAATGTGATCAAATATATCTAAATTGTACAATATTCAATAGATGAATATCACATAACAAAAAATTGGACAATATATCAATATAAAAAATATTTGGTAAAAAAATATTTGGTAGAAAAATTATATTATATAATATTCGAGATTAAACTAAGAATATTTTACCCAACTTAAATTATTAATATTTCGCCGGAGTAGATTTATTTCTTAGTTTAATTGCCTACATAGATAATTTTATTGTTAAAAACTTGTGCAAAACAAACTTTTTTATGAGTATAAGTTTCAAATATCAATTATAAATAATTTTTTTTAAGAATTATACAAATATTGTCGGCCAAATTTTAGAGGCAAATACAACTAACTAATGTGAGGTCACGTGCATCTACAAAACACGCACATAAACTTTTGTCTAATAATCCATACGTATCGTAGTAAACAATTAATAAATTTAATTGAAAAATATTGAAAAGAAAAATAATCTTGAATTTCAAGATATAATTTATTCCTGACAATAATATGTTCCTTAAATTTATTTTCTTATTGATATGATCTTGGAATATTTAAATATGATTTTTGTCTTTCTAGATATTATGATAATTAATAAGATATTTATGCTAAGATTTTTGTGATATGATATATTTGTTTAAAAAGAGTTTGTTTCTAATTAAACTTCTGCTTTCTTTGTGTAAGGTTTCCTTATGGAGATAAACTCTATGACTTATAAAGTCTATAAATAAGAGAAACAAGGACATTGTTAAAGGCTTTTGGATTGATAATTCACGCACTTTGCACGACACAAACTTTTCAGAGAAAATTAATTCACAATGTCGCTGCTGATCGAAAAAGTGCTGTTGCACGCGTTGCATTGATTGTTGGAGACATCTACAGACAACATCCGTGACGAAGTTGGCTGAATATCGTTTTTGTTGCTCCACTATTTGGCATCATGTTTTTGCTTTCTTAATTGTATTTAGTGTTGTTCTTTATTTTAGAAAACATTTATTTTTTCAACGTGTTGAGAAAATTGATTTTAGTAACAATCAATATTGTTATTGTTTTTGTGTAAACTCATTGGTTTTATAGTTATTAATTTTAACTCTGAGTCACCGCATAAGTATTTATACTTGTGCAAATTTAATCTTGTTCATTGTAGTTGTTTAAAGTCAATTTGTGTTACAAACTTTAATGTTTCGCTGTATGTGGTAAAATTCAGCACAACACTTAATTATGATAAAACATAAATTTACAATCTTATACACTCACATCTGTCAAGAAATATTCCCTGCAGATATAAATGCATATATATTATATATATATTTACAAAAATGATTCAATTAAATTAGATAATTATAAAAATATTTACCATATAAAAAATACAGTCTAAATAAATCTAATATATTATGAACGTCGGGAAAATATAGGGGCCGCAACAATTGATTATTCTAACAACTAAAGTGCGTGCCTGCATGTGCCACCCGATGTGACCATTCCTCGTTCACATTACTTTTTTTCTCATGATAAAATAAATGTAGATTGCATCGTATATTGCTAGCAACTCACGCATGTGAATTATAGATCGATTTTTAAACCAAATAATTTTTTAAATAATTAAGATATTGATTATAATTAACAAACTATTTAATTAGTTTTAAACGTATTAAAATAAGTTATTATTATATTTTTTTATTGAATGAAAGTAGATGTAATTTTGTACGTCCATTAAAATGGTTAAATAAGTTACTATAATAGATTGATGCATTATTATATAATAATACAGAATTATAATTATACGAGGTGAAATATCTGGACAGATCATAACTTTAGGCATATGTTGAATGAAGACATTAATTCCCACTATGGGATTATTATTATTATTATTATTATTATTATTNCTAAATTAATAAAAAAAACTTATTAATTCATCCAATATTTTTAATTAAAAGCATTTTAAAAAACTAAATAAATTTTCTATCAAGATGGATCTCAAGATTGTTTTGATCAATCTATGAAATAATTGGGCCATCCATTGGATCGTTGACGAAAGCACAAAGAATGGTTTTTTTTTTTTTTTTTTTTTTTTTTT
>NW_027357518.1:68363-86188 GCF_012295235.1 Primulina huaijiensis | reverse complement strand
TCAATAATAATAATAATAATAATAATATATTTATAATAATATTATAAGAAGTGACAAGATAATGCTAAGGAATGTGGAAATAAATTTGAAATAATAATTTTCTATCTATAAAAATCAAATATAAACTCCCTTAACCGTTAATTAATTTGAAAATATCGAATATTTTTTCTTCATATATTCTATTTTATTAAAATTGAGGACATCGTAGTAACTATCTAGGAAAGACGCCAAATTTTTCTTCCAACTTTACTTTTATATGATATTAATATTACACTTTTGTTTTTTGTTTTTTAAATTTCAACAGACAATNTTTTTTTTTTTTTTTTTTTTTTTTTTTTGGGTTTTTCACGTGGTCGAATTTTAGTGTTAGTATGCTATTTTTGTACTTTTTTGTAATTTTGTTCCTTATTCTACTTAGAACCAATGCGACACTCACTTGCCTAAAGTATCATATCAAAATATGATGCAATTAAGGAAAATGCAACGAGAAGTCTAAAAATATATACTTGGAACAATTAAGGGAAATTTTTTAAATTAAGGTGATAGTGAGAACGATGCTATCAAGAAATCAATATCAAATTTATGTATATGTAAATGAAGTACCGTTAAAGAAAGGTTGATGGTTAGTTAATCAATTAAAATTGACCTGTGAGACCGTCTCAAAGGAGTTTTTATAGATAATAATTGATTTCATTTTATTTTATAAGTAAAATATTAACACACGTATATATACATACATATATTTTTTGGTTTTTGCAAAATCTTAATTTGAGCATGAGCTTGCCAGCTTCACAGTTTGAAATGGAATCCTTATTCAAAATTGTTCGTTCGATTTTTGGGTGTTATATCGAGTCTCAATTAATATCATCAGAATGCATTTTAATTTTATTATTTAATCGTAGAGTTCAATCCAGACATTTTAATTATTTCAATTAATAGAATATTTATGTAACACAACCATCCATTATTGCCCCAATTCTCTGAAATGAAGGAATCGATGTGTTTCTCGTGACTATTGCTGATCGTAAGGAACTTAACACAAATATATTTGTACGTGGATTCAATATTTAAAATGGGGACTTCTCAATTATTTAGGTCTAACATCAGTTTTCAGAACAAACATTACTTGTTTTTCCAATATTCAAAACAGATACAGTAAATGTCTTAATAGATTTAAGTGACAAAATTATGTTTCTTTCCGATTTGGATATGTTTGCGACTTTCAAGTTAAGTCTTAATAAAAAAAAAAAAAACGAACTTTATTTATCCGTACATACGCAATTCATACATTTTGTTACAAATATGGAGTTGGGTAAAACAGAATAGAAATTCCGACATTACGAGATTGTCTATCTAATTCGATGAAGAATGTTATAAAAATGGGAATTTTTTTTTATAAATGGTAAATTCAAAATGCTCCATGATGAAAATCAAGCGATGTCTATTATACCTAGATTTAATCATATACAATTTGAAGGGTTTAATAGGTTCAATGATCAGGGATTGACAGAATAACTGTACAAGTTTCCAAAAGTCGAACATAATTATCACGAAATCGAATTTTCAATAATTGGTGGAACGAAATCAACCGGTCGAAACTCAAAATTTTTATACTATACGATAATTCAAATTTCATATTTTGATTGCTCGTTGTACGAAGAACTTCCCTAACACTTCAAATAATGTGAAATGTTATAATAAAAAAGATAAAATTCACACACCTATCGTCTCAACAATAACCAGGGGGCATTGGACATAACTGCGGTGAAACCCTGCCCCTTGGACAAAACTATGTTTCAATGAGGAAAAACAAATACAAAAACGTAAGGCAAAAGCAACCGTATCACATTAATATTGAAACAACACTAAAACTAACACAATCCTGAACATTATATTATCGCATGCCACTTGGGAAAGCAGCATACAAAACACAATTGGTGAGTGGTAACGTGAGAATTATTTACGATATTGCGTCGCATCAATGGTCCTATTGTTTCATATTCAGTTTAATTTCTTGCATTGATCATAACCTCGTGCAATTTTCCTTTGCTCTTGCATTTGGTTTTTATTCAAACTTTATATCAGCGCTTCGATCCAGCAGACTCGAGCCGTTTTCTTGCTTGTTTGATTCACTGTTTCTTTCTATTCTGGTCAACTAGAATTTTATGCTCCAGATAATGAGAAAGCATCCATACATACATGATCTGCTCAACTTTCCAAGTTTTTCAAGATCCAACAATATAATGAATATCTTAAATTCAGTGTATTAGTACATGCATATTTCAGGTAATTAAGTTATATCCGAGAATTTAGTTTTAACATACATACATTTATAGACATAATTAAACAGACAAGTTAAAGGTGTATGCTTTCGCAACAGGATGAACATTGGCCTAACCGGGGACACGGAGTGCTGACTGAAAACGACAGTGAGGTGGAACAGATGAGTCTCTATTTTGTTCCAAAAGTGCCACATACGATCCCTATTTTCGAAAAACAAATACCAACAAGTAACAGCTTAAAATTCAGAATATCACCAGTTGATTAAGGAATATCCCATGATCCAAATCAAAGGGAGGAACCAAAATTGATGCACCAAGCGTAGCTGATACAGATATGCATACAGAACAGAGTTCTGGACCTATTGAATAAAAACTTACCAGTGTCTGGCACGAGAAGGAGAAAATTTTTCAAAACATATTGAAAGAACATCAACATCAAAAGGAAAAATGATAACAGCATCAAAGACACACAGAAAAGTAACTACCCAATTAAATCAACATGATTGTTCTAGACCGTTCGTAGTTCGTTTAACTAGACGTGAACCTAAAAATGCTACCTCTATTGTTCTAGAAAAAGGAATCATTTTTTCATGTCACCGAAAACATAAAAATACGGAAAACAAAATCAAGCATACGCCAACGAACAAGAACAAGATACTATCAATAAGATCGATTAATCAGATCTAAAATATCACCGATTTAGGACAAGAATAAAAAGTTTAAACCTGAGGTGAGTAGGCAGCGTATTAGTCAGAGTACCGTAGAAAACACTGCCGTATCTCAAATTCACCGCTGCCTCCGATTCAGTTGATGCAAGGCGGGAACCTCATTTCCGCCAGAAGAAAAAAAACAACGGCGGCGATATATATACTCCCCCGATGCTCGCTAGTGTGCTCATACATCACTCGGCGAATATAGTTCCCGACCTGCACCAAGCGAATTAGAGGCCGCCGCAAGAAACAGAAATCCGAGCAGAAACCAAAGGCAGCCAGAGAGCACTCGGGTGTGAACTGAAAACACAAGAAGCACTTGCCTGCAGCCGCACGGGATTTTATAGCTGAGACGGACGCATGCGATTCAGCCACGTGCCTTTTTGAGTGAATAATGGATATTGATATAAAATTAATAATTTACATTTGGCTCTGGATTTGTTGAAAATTACGAGGAGAACCACTACACGTGGAAGCACGTGCTGCCGAATACGACTCGTACGAGGCCCATACCTGAAAAATCTACTGGTTAATTAATTATCTATTGTTTTATATTATATTATTAAATAAAGGATTCTTCAGAATTAATATAAACTAAACAATGCAGCGTTAGCACAAATTATATATAAAAATAATAATAAAGATATCTATACGTATAGTTTTGATATCTTTCCATCAATAAGATTACAATCACATATTATATATATTATTTAAAATATATTTTTATCATATGATAGACACGAAAATGAGTACAATTTCAATCAAAATAAAATAATATATATATGTGTGTGAGTGTGAGTGTGTGTGTGTGTGTTTTCACTGGATGTTTTTGTAGTTTACGCTTTTGGGGTAAATTGTGTGGCTCATTGGGAATGAGAATCTGATTTTGTATTTGTTCTTTTTGTCAATTTTTATGCTATACTGCTTAGATTAATAACGAATTTTATGTATTGGTAAGGTTAGTTCCCCAAATTGTTTTTAGAAACCGTGACGCAATATTACGATATTAAACTTTGAATTCTTCTTTATTAAATTTTTTTAAAACAGAACATAGTTTTTTAAGTATTCAATAATAATAATAATAATAATAATATATTTATAATAATATTATAAGAAGTGACAAGATAATGCTAAGGAATGTGGAAATAAATTTGAAATAATAATTTTCTATCTATAAAAATCAAATATAAACTCCCTTAACCGTTAATTAATTTGAAAATATCGAATATTTTTTCTTCATATATTCTATTTTATTAAAATTGAGGACATCGTAGTAACTATCTAGGAAAGACGCCAAATTTTTCTTCCAACTTTACTTTTATATGATATTAATATTACACTTTTGTTTTTTGTTTTTTAAATTTCAACAGACAATTTTATTTTTATTTTTTTAATTTCAACAATTCAAATATCAATTTAATCCATTCATAATTTGTCAAATATCACTTTATTTCATCAATAATGATAAAAAAATACTGTACACACATCACGTGTACATAATAATTAGTTTTGACGAAAGAGGAGTCCGTCACTGAGGAAAAAAGAGAGTTATTTTTGGAAGGCAGTTGTCAAATGTTTGCCTGCTCTTGGCCAAACATAGAACCAACATAACTTAACCGTGTCAAATCCCATCGCACACGCAATAGCAATTGTTTTTTTCTTGTACTTTTCACATTTCGTTACATACTCAAATTATATTATATATAAAAAAAATGACTAGTGCACCTTAATTTTATGAATATGTTTTACTATGTAACACCTTAACTTAAAGTCACCAATTTTAATATATGATTCCACAGCGATTTAGCTCAACTTTTGATCAAAATCGGCAACCAATTTGACACGAAACACGTTATCCATTACCAGAAGCAACCGTAACCATAGTGAACACATAAAATTATTTTATTTTCTGTCTAATAAAGTCTGCCTAAAATTTAGGAAATTGGCAAAATTAGTTTTCCCGTATGATTAGAAAGTTGATACCCTAGTCAAAATATACAACACCTTTTCAACAAATTAAGCAAAACTTAATGGCCAAAAGTAGACAGCTTTGTCTTAAAACATGCATTAGAATTTGGATTAAGTGTAGTGAATCCCTATGAAAATGTCATACATAATTGAGCCGGGAAATTATATAAAATGTTGAGTAATAGAAGTGGCACATCTCCATAATGGTAAAATATCATGTATTTGCTTTTGATTTTTATCAAAAAAATCTCGTATCAATGGAGATATATTCCATCTTATCAACTCATGATCTTTCTTTTATATTTCAATCTGAACTTTGTTGCATTTCCAACACAAAATATACACACTTTTTCCAATCATAAATTCATGGGGAAAAAAATACATTCGTGATCCCTTGTCACCGATTGGGTCTCGATTCCTCTAATTATTATTAAATGTGCATCTTTTTTTCCGCTTTTTGAGAAAGGGAGGATCACACCATAATTAAATTCAAAGGGGCCCAAATATTTCTAAGCTTCTTATTTATCGCCCACTCGTCCCTCAAAAAGAGAACCCATTATCGATACTATTCTTATCCAATCTTCTTCAAAAGTGGTCCAATATAACCTGTGTGGACAACACAAAACTTATATATCCAACATAACACTCGATTTTACACGAATCACAGAAATTTCTCGCGTTTATATCATATTTATCTACTGTGTGAAATACAATAATTTCTGTTTTTCTAGCTTGCTTGTATTTATTCTTCATTTATTGGGCATGTGTTAGTCCTTATTGTTACTTTTCATCTCTGTCTAATAATAGAGTTGTGCTTCCCAAATATATTTACCTAATTTCACAAGGGGACATTACAAGAAGTGTGTCATGTCACCCCTTGGATCGGGCTGGCACACACATGACTCCACAATATATGTTTTTATAGCAACTACTTCATATCTGACATCTGTTTACGAAAATGATTAATCTAAGTTTCTATACAATTTCATTTTAATTTATTATAAATCATTTCAAATTCTTGATTTTTATCCATGTGAGATGGGGTACACCTATCTCATCATCTTTCCGGGTTATTTTCATCCAACTTCTTATAAAGAGCCACATATCATTTTTTGTGTCGTCGAATCCACTTCACATAAAAAAAAAAAAAAAAAAAAGAGATGTGACGTATTGATACGTCATGAGTGTTGAGTGCAATTGCTCGTGTTTAATCAGAATGAGACCTTTCATGGATATATATAATTTAAATAACATATATAAATTGTTTACCGATTTTTACTTGTCAAGTTTGCAAGACAATCATGTACATATAAATACAATATGAAAGTGTATTAAAAAAGTGTGAGGAGTGTGATATAATACAAGAGACTCAGCTGTCTAGTGGGCCTTGTGAGTGTTAAACAACAGCACATGGCTCTTCACCAATATAGGGTCCTATATTGATCTCTTCCGATCACAACTTTCTCAAATTATTGTCCATGTTATTACTGCTATTGCGACGTGCGTGAAAGTCCAGACGTTGTCCCCTCGGAGCAATTATTTGAGCCAGAAGCCCATGCAATAAATTTCAAAGCAAATATATTTCGTGGGCTGCTGCCAGCAAATCTGGGCTGGGTTTGTTAAAAAAAAAAGGGCCAAAAACTGGGCTAAATTTTACGTGTAATGCATGAAACGTAACGGCCAGTCAAGTTGATAAAAGAAATACTTTCTCCTGTCTGTCTTCCAAGAGACGCCTCCAAATCTATCATCAGATGTTTATTTATTGCACAAATACAGACAAATCGTTGATGAAATTTAGGTTGATCCGTAAAGACTTTGGATGTTTTACTTTTATTTGTTCCGATTAATCGTCTACCGTCGAATTATTGGAGTTTACGTTTGTTTGGTCTTTTCCGTTTGAAGTTTTAAGTTTTCGGAATTTGCGAGGTAAAAGATTTACTTCAAGCATAGTACTATTATTTTCCCAAGTAATGACGGCATATTTTAGATTCTTATGATTTTCTTGCCTTTTGAAGTATCTTTTATTCTATTAGGAAATTAACAGAATAGGAAATAAAACGGAAAAAGAGGAATAGTATGACAGACAATTTAAGAGTTGCGATTTGGAAGGAAAGTTTATGCGCACTTAACGTTGCTTTTGGAAATATGATCTCAGTTTGTGATTTTAATCAGGTATTTCATGTTTTTCTAAGAGATTCATTCGGCTTCAATTTAAAAATAAAACTTTTTGGTTGCTTGTCAAGATCATATTAGTATCTACTGTCTAATCGTGGGTGGTCTTCTTCTGAGATTTTGTTTTTTTTTTTATTTTGAGTAAAAAAAAAATTACTTAAAAGTGGGAAATTTGCTACGCGTGCATATATAATTTCTGTTTTTTTAATACAATTTTCCCGTTTGTCAATATATCAGACACGAAGAATTTTGTATCAACCTCTCATCGGGAAGTCATATCATGTTCATATCATGAATGTTACATGCCATTTGTGTTAAAGTTTCGGACGCTTAATATGAATTGGTTGCGTTAATAAGAAAAAATTTATTTCAATGTTTGCAGGTTCAATATAAGTTATGGATCCTCGAACTCGGAAACCTTACTCGTATTTCATCTTCACCTTAGTGTTGCTTTCACAAACATGCTTGTCATGGAGTTGGTTCTTTTCGTCTAGGGAAAAGATCGATAATAGCAATAAATTTTCTGGGAACAAGGTGATGGATAGAAATGGCAATTCTGAATTTTCCATAGAATCATTCAACGACCCGAATGGCTTGGCATTGGTTGAGAATGCTAGGAACAAAATGCTCGCCCCAAATTCTTGCTGGCAAGCTGCTTATCAGAAGGTGTTTGAAGGATGTTCAAAGACTCTTGCCGATGAAGAGTCGAGGACTAGATTAGCTTGGCATTTGAGCGATTGCTTTCAACGCCTCACGGGGCGTCCCCCTCTTCCTCATTGTGACGAAAATTCGGTAATGAAGAAATGTCTGAAAAATCTTGATGTGGATTCTCACAAGATTTTTCTTGAATACTTTCTTGAAACCAACTCAATCTGCCATCGGTTACAGTTGAGTAGTATGTTTTCTTGAATTTTGTTGTGTTTATGTGATGGGATGTTCTTAATTTGCCTCGAAATTTTGTAGGGCTGACACGTTTAAGTATCAAACAGAACGATTGGTAAATGAGCTGAAGAGTTCTGCGGAATATGCAGAACTGAAGTTGGACGAGATAGAGCGACATGGGGTGGAATTAATGCAGAATTCGAGACATGTGCATGACTCATTGGGTTTGATCGATCAGCGAACTCAGCAAGTTGCAGAAACGTCAAGGAATGTTGAGGATCGTGTTAACTCGGTTTTGAAGTATTCTGAAGTAGTTTATAAGCAATCTAAGATCGTAGCAGCTTCTCAAGCAGAGTTAAGTAAAAGCCAAGACAAAATGAAGGACAGTTTGGAAGAAGGAATGGTGGTAATTCAAAATTCTTATAATAATTTGGGTCTAGAAATCACAAATTTGAAAAACGAAGCTGTTGAAATCGAGAAGGAGATTGGAAGAGTTGGGGATGCAATGTTTTCAAAGATGATAACTTTGCAGAGTAAGGCTGATGATATCGGGAATATGGCAGGGACGTCTTTGGATAAACAGAAACAACTTCTTGATGGCCAGTCTGTGGCTCTTGAAGGTCTCCATTTTCTAACAAGGTTTCAGTCGCAGGCCCTTGAAGAAAGCAGGTGGACACTATATTTTAAACCGCCCTTTCCAACACAAATTCTTAAGATATTTCCAAACAAAATTCTATAGCTGAACAGGACAAGTCAAATTCTCTACCATATAACTATACAATTGCCATGTTTCATCATTGTGTCACTTAGCCTCATGACCACATATGTTGTGATATATTTTAGATTAAATTTGTGTAATTTACAGGGTGACTCTTGAAAAGTTGGCAGAATTTGGGCATAAACAGCAAGAGGAACTACTGGTAAAGCAAAAAGAACTTTACGAATCTCATGACCATCTAGTTGAGAATTCAAAACTTATATTAGCAGCTCAGGTTAGCTATTCCTTCTTCAATTCTTAACAAAGTTAATCTTTGACTTAAAAAAATGACTATGATTGTCACCTTATTGTAGAAAGCTTTCGAGTCCAAACAGGCAAGCATGTTTGTTGCCATAGACAAGCTGTTTGCCTTGCACAGCGCAATGTTGTTCGAATCTCGAGTGATCATAGCCTTTCTGGTTTACACAGTTGCAATCTTCATCATCTACATGTTAACTAGTGTCAAACAAGCTTACAGTGTCAGACACAGGCTGTACTTGGGTAAATAAAGACATGAAAGTTTTAATGATTTAGAAATTCTTGTTACTAAATCTTAGTGCCAAACTTTATTTTCAGGGCTGTGTTTGACGTTCTCGGTAGAAGTAAGTATACTTTGGTACATGACAGCCAACATCGAACATCAAGGAAAGATGATATATACAGTTAGATCACTTTCCGGTATTCTTGCATCAGTGCAGTATCTGTACGCCATTTTAACATACAGGTAAAAAAAAGCTCTACTCTTCTGAAGCATGGAAAATTTTACAGAGTTACACAGAAATTTACAGAATTTATGCACGCATGCAGAGATTATGAACTGCTGAACCATAAAATGCTGTTGATGCTAATGGAGAAGGTAAATGCTATGCAAAGGAATAAAGAGATGCTATCATTTGAAATGGATATTGACAGTGAGGTAAATTGGTCATCATGGGTCGATACAGATTTACCTGAAGATGTAGATATGTTAGAGGACCCTGATTATGTATACCCCGAGGAGATCGGGGATAGTTCTTCTTTGACTAGTTCAAGTACAAGGCGATATAACCTCAGGCAGCGTCATTAAGATTTGAAACCTTGAAAGCTAGATACTGTTGAAGAGGTAGATTTGACTGTATTTTTTGTGAAATTTTGATAGATTCCTACAAGGTCGTGCACAAGTAACTCTTGAATGTTAATTTATAATACAGCACGCTGTATTTCTAGGATATTTCAACAGAATTTTACATATTACAGAATGATTTTTTAGATTCAGACTTGTCACCAATAGTCATTGCAAGAGCATTTTCCTTCATTAAAATGATGGAACCGATTTGTGTCTCTTAATATAATTCTCCTCCGACTTACTTCGGACGCATACTTCATCCAAGTATGACAATCTGCACAAACACGAAGATTTTTTGTGATCCTGACAGGTAATCCTGAACCACCATGAATTAATGCATATATTGTGGCAAGCCTTTCACTGTGACCACACACCCACTCTACCTTCATTTCCTTGTTTATGTCATGAAGCACGACTCCTGTATCAGGTACATACCCTCTTTTCTCCATTTCTTTTGACAATTCATAAAATACAATTTTATACTCATCTGTATTTCGAAACTCAAAACCTCCACCAGCCACAAAACTGTGTACTTTGTCTCGAATATGTACCCAACTGCAGCCAGCTTCTTTCTTGATTTCACTCTTCTCCATCAGTTCTCTCACCATTTCAACTTTGTCCCACATCCCAGCATTCGCATATATGTTCGATAACATAACATAATTTCCAGCATTGTACGGTTCAATCTTAAACAGAACTTTTGCTATGACTTCTGCCAATGAAACATAACCGTGCAACCTACAAGAATTGAGCAACGATCCCCAGATGCTGCCGCTCGGCTTAATAGGCATTTTCTTAACCACATCTAATGCCTCTTCTATTTTCCCGGCTCTGCCTAACGTATCCACCAAACAGGCGTAATGCTCCAAATTAGGATCTATTCTGAACTCGGAACTCATTCTATCAAAGAGGACTCGACCCTCTTCTACCATCCCGGAATGACTGCAACCTGATAACAATGAGATGAATGTCACCTCATCCGCAACATATCTAGCTTCCGTCATTTCTTCAAAAGCTGAAATGGCTTCTTGAATCCAACCACTGACTGCATAACCGTTGATCAAAGTATTCCAGGATGTCAAGTCTTTGGATGTCATTCTATCAAAAACTTTCCTACAATTCTCCATGGCTCCACATTTAGCGTACAAATCCAAAAGCGCATTCATCACAAGAACGTCCGGGCATTCCTCTGATTTTAAAATTTGCGCATGAACTTCTTTACCAATATAAAGTGAGGTCAGCCGAGTACAAGCCGCTAGAATTGTCGTCAAACTAACCCAACTAAATCCAACGCCTTCCTTCTGCATTCGTCGAAAAGTTTCAAAACCTTCAGACACCTGATGTTTCCTAACGAACCCAACAATCAACGCATTCCAAGTAGCAACATTTCGGTCAGGCATATCGTCAAACAACCGTGAAACCTCCTCAAAAGTCCCGCATTCCGAATAAAACTTCAAAAGTGAATTGTTGACCACTTGATCAGGCTCTCCAACGGCCTTCAGAACCTGAGCATGCACCGATTTACCAAAACCTGAATCTAACAGACCCGAACAAGCCTTCAACGCAACCGAAAATGCAAAGTTCCCCGGCTCGATTCCCTTCGACAACATTTCACAATAAACGAGTAGAGCCTCGTTAAAATTCCCATTTTTCGAAAACCCAATAGCCATAGCCACGTAAACCGACTCCCCAACACAACCCATCTCCTCAATTCCCTGTCTAAACGCCCGAAACGCGTCATCCAACCGGCCGCAAGCTGAGAAAAGAGTGATGAACTTAGAATTTAAGGTGGGATTCTTGAGAAGATCCTTGTGATGTTTGGATTCCAGAAGATGAAGGTAGAGTCTCTGTCCATGGAGCAAAGCTTTTCTGGAAATGCAGGCGTGTAAGAGAGAAGTGTAGGACTCGATTGTTAGCTGCTGGGATTCCAGTAATAGGTGAAGCGCTTCATCGAGTTTACCAGATTTGGTGAGATACTTGAGAGTAGAATTTCGTGGTTGATTTTGGAAATGAAGTTTAGGAGGTGAAGTGATGGTCAAATTTGTGGAGAGGCATACACTGGAAACAACCATTGTTTTTTAGGCAGGCCTCTCTGCTGTCTCTCACAGAAAATCTAGATTTTAAATTTTATTATTTGAAAATTTTATGAAATTTCGAGACTACTTGGAAATGTTTTCAAATTTCATTAAAGAATATAAATGTACATCGAAATCAATATTCAGTATTTTAAATCTGATCAATTGGGCGAGATAATTGCACTTACTTGTAGATTTTATTCTCGACAATTTGATTTAATATATTTTGATTTGTATTACAAGGAAAACTAGATAGTTGATTCAGTTTTGATTACATATATATGTTTTTTATATATAAAAAATGATAAATTCGTAAAATACGCTGTTAAAATTTGATATTTGATGATGGGTTTCATTTCCGAGTCTGAACCTTATTTTAGCCCAATGGGAAAAGAATCCACATTGGTTGGACATGGGTTTTGGGGTGACTTTAGACAGTCCAGGTCCAAGTATCGGTCAGTCTCATGTATTTAGTGAAAATTTATCCTTATTTATTGTGTACTTGTAAAAAACTTGTTGGGGATAACTAATTTATTAAAATTGATAATAGAATAAAGAAAATAATATTAAATATAGATATCGAATCATATATTTGGGACGGATAGTAAAAAAAAAAAAGGTGATATTTAGTATAGAAACAACAAATTTTACATGTTAGAGACCAACTTGATCATCAGTATTTTGATTCCCTGCATGTTCCGATCGACTAGCCGATTATTATGAATGAAATTATAAATCAGGAGATATTGGAGAGTTGGAAAATTCCAATTCCAAATGATCAAAAACCGTTGACCCTGAGGCCAAAATAACTTGAGGACAGAACATTCATTGAGTCCTAGAGCTACAACGAGGGAATATGGGAGTCCCATCCACAGGCAACTGCAGCATGCAATCCAAATGCAACCAGAATTTCACCGAACCAATTAACCCCACTCTCCATCTCGTTTTGGTGTTCCCTTTCAGCTCAAAAGTAATAATCTTTCGATTCAACGACCAGTTCACAGACTCCGCTTCATCTGGATTCAACGGAATAGGAGTGGACTGTGAAACATAGTTGAACACCGTCGTCTTATTCGGGCCCAAACCATACGTATTCGCCGCCAGATACGCTATATTCTGGCCCCGGAAACTCAACCCATATCTCGTCTCGTAAAAACTAACACTGGCTTTCGCGTTACGGTTTTCGGATTCGATCACTATGGTTACCTGTACTGTCAGCAAGCTGGCTTGGTCGAAGTATATGGCATCAAGCTGTGCGCTGGTGACGCTTATTTGTGGAACCTTTGGTTTGATGACAAGGTAGCCGATGAATATAGTTACTCCACAGATGATCACGGCGACCGCGAGTATGGCGCAGATTATGGCAACGCACCAGATTAAGGTGTTGGTGTGGTGTGGGGTGGTTCGGGGGTAATGGCCCGGTTTTAACATTGGTGTGGTGAGAGAGGACATTAGGACGGGGAAAGTTGGGATTTTGGTTTATTTTATGTGGGAATTATTGGGAAAGAAAAGCAAGGTGTACTCGAGGGTGCAATGGGTGGGGGAAGGTTTTGGTATATCTTCTTTTCCTATGTATAAAGCTATCTTAATTCTACTTTACGCTCCTTTTCCCTTTACTTTTGCAAGAAGATACAAATTTAAGTTTTATATATAATTTTCAAGAATATATTATCAGCTGAAATAATTGTATTTGTATCCCAATATAATCACATGTAACAATTGGTTCGTCTTTTTTTTTTTCCCTAAGAAAAATTCTATCTTTTGATTGTCTATTCGAGAAGTAATATTGCAAGAAATATTAGAATATATTTTTTTTTTCCGTATTATGACAAATCAAATTAGGTGATGATTGATGAATCCATATACAATGGATCCTATTATACCCAAGAATGATGGGGCTTAATAATTATAACTAAGAAGAAAAACCCAATGTTTCAGATTAATAATGGTCTCTAATCTTTGGAAGGCCCAAGATGATGGGCATTAATAATCATTAATGAATCTTTAGATGATGCGGCACTATGATTAATTAATTAATTAATTAATTAGAGACATATGTAACATACTTATAGACATCAAATTTATCATTACATCTACCTAAAATACAAAGTAGTCGAATTCATAAGTTATGTTTGGATGAACGAATTTGAAATCATTAAATTTAAATGTAAAAAAGAAATTCAAATTCATTTTCCTATTTATTTACATTGTAAAAAGTATACTAATTACAACGAATTTCAATTCTTTAAAATATTAGAGTCGTTTGAAATTCATTATGATACATATAATTACTGTATAAATAAATAAATTATGAATTTGAGTTATAAAATGATTTAAACCAATGAAACCTTAACGTATTTGTTCCATATTCACATATTGATAGAGGCAATCAATCATTGGAGAAGTAGCAGCAGAAATAGGCAGCATCAGTTCATCATAAAATACAGTGAAAAATCAAAGTATATTAATGATTATGGACTGCTACAGGTTGAATGGGTATGGCGGCTGGAGTATTTTAAATTTTATTATTTTCTCAAAAAAGCGAAAGCGCTTCGCAAAACAAAGAATCTTTTCTCTTCCTGTTTGATTTTACCCCTTCAGATGTATAAATCATAAACTCAAATCCGCACGAAATTAAAAGTGCAATGTTGTTGACAAAAATGGAAAAATTAATAATTACCTCCCACCATATAATAAATAATTCCACCGACTAGAATTTATTTACATTTTGGTACAAATATTAAAGTTTCTAATTTATTTTTTATAAAAAATTCCAAGTACTAAATTAAAGGCAAATGATAGAAAAAAGTTATTCCGATGTATTTAGAATAAATAAAAAAAAATTATAATTAAATAAACATAAATCTTACTGGGGTGGGTTCAAATATAGTATACGTTGGAGATTCAAATATATTATTTGGGCAAGATATTTGACCATGGTCCACAAATCCTACTGGGGTTTCTTTTCATTCAAAAATCTTCAAAAATAAAATAAAAATTATTTAAATTGAAAAAAAAAAAAGCAACAAAAGCTTGGGTTACAATTCCATGCTTTCTCTTTGTTTGCCACTCGTTCGATTCTTTAATTTCTTGCACGTTTTATTTTATAATATCTGTCGAACTATTGTACTATTTCGACTATAACATTAATATTCACTTATATATAAAGGATAACGCGATGATGGTTACCGTAAAAACAAAAAAAAAAAGTGTGCGGATTTTGACTGAAAAATTTACTCTGAATGAACAAAAAATTAATTATATTATCATGATTATTTTAGAATACTAAATAAAAGTGTATAAAGTAACTTTTTTTTTTTTTGCTTCCTTTATAAACGTGGGCTTTTTCAATTTAGAATGAAGAAATTGGTTCGTCATACGTTATCAGCCAATTACTTAATTTAATGGTGGATCTTCGTTAAAAAATGCAAGTCCCAAATTGTTTTAGTTTAATGGTGAATCTTTTTTGAGATTTAAGTCCTGCAGATGAGCTTGTCTGAATAGAACATGGGTTTCGAGTAAAATATTTGCCAACTTGACGGAAACAAATAATTAAAAGATTTTTATTTTTTGTCTTGTTGTCGGATAATTTATTATTTTAACAAACTAATTTGCACATTTTTTTATTTTAATCATTTTTCATTAGAGTGTTAATTTAAAATAACACATTGCGATTTCTAGGTGGCTAATTAAATATTCTATGTTACATATGTAACAACACAATAATGACGTTTTAGCTCATTAATTTCTTACATGAAGTTTCAATTTTTTTAGAACACGAGAAATTTGCATTATTTTTTTACAAGAGTTTCTCGAATACGTGGGTACGATACCGCATGAGCATAAATTACATTGCGAATCGCCGATGGATGAGCTTAGTAGAAGAAGCAATATTTTTCTGTAACGCTACATATTCGATGACTGTTCCAAACGTACCAAAAACGAGTCTTTTCAGCGTGCTTATATCATCGCTCACACGCACCCTAGGAAACTTCTTAGAGATTCGCCCATCTCAGAATTACTCCAAGTCAAGTACACTTAACTTTTGAGTTCTTATATATGCGATGAGCTTCCGAAAATAAGATGCACATTATAGACGAAAGGAACATGAATGCACCGACCTCACACCAGAATGAGAGAAATTCCAAAACTGTTCAGATATGAGACTATGCAGTTAACGATGACTTAAAAGATTTGATATGTACTACTTCTATCAAGAAAATGCATCTTCTTTTCGTAAGCTCATCACATAAGAACTCTATAATTAATCGTGCTTAACTTGGGGTACGTAATTCTGGGATGGTGGACCCTTGGGAATTTTCTTTTGATGCGTATGAGTGAGAACATAAGCACGCTTGAAAGATTTGTCTTGGTACAGTATACAATTAATCGTCGAATCCGGAGCGTTACATTTTCCTTACACGAACAATACTTATTGGCATGCATCAGGCTTCCGCACTACCTTATTGAACCAAAAAAAATATAATGATTCCCTTTTTAATTGAATATCATGTTTTTATGATCGAAGGGAAAAAAGATAAAGAAAAGAAAACGACCAAGAAGATATCATATTGTTTAAATGATAATTATATAATTTTTAAATGAAAAGGTTCCATATAACTAGATATGCATGACACAAAAGAAGAGATTGATACATTACTATATATAAAGCAACACGTTCAATTCGTTTGTGGTGTCAAATCGATATTGTAATGTGATCGCGAATTAATAAATTTGAATCATGAGTGGTCGTGGAAGACCCAATTTTAAATGGAAATGGTAGCCTTATACTAAATGTGGAAAATATTTGGCATGCTCAATTTTTTCTTTTACTACAATTATTATTCTTGCCAAGAAACCCATTCTCATGTGGACCATAATTGAATTGTTATTCTTTTTATAAATAAAGATCATAATTTCATTTTTATACATTATTTTATTTTATTTATTTGTAAAAATGTGAGTTACTTACGTACAACTTTTCAGAATCACTTATAAAATTCTCACTCTGTCGGGCTAAAATTTTCAACCCTAAACAATATAATGGTCTTAAATACGAGTGTACACCAATGCCACAGACTCAAATCAATGTTCATCAAGCTTCAAGTGCATTTTCTTCACAAATTCATACGAAAATAGCAAGCAAAATAAGATTAAAAAAACCCTACTCCATTACTTTCATGGCCACACGCGAAAGGAAAAATTATTTGATGACTCTTCTTTATGTCCTCGTACTGATGCTTCAACATCCGCACTTGTCGGCGACAATGACCGCCTCTGAGCTGAAAACTCCAACTTTTGCATCCCCAACAGTCCACAAGCCACATCCTCCAGTCTTGTCTCGATTCAACCGGTTTAAGAGGATACAAACGGCTGCTTATAGGCCGACGTCTCCAGGAAACAGCCCTGGTATGGGTCATGACAGTCCCCCCGGCGGAACCCATAAGCACTGATGTTAATATTATGGATATGATGTTGCTTTTACCGTCTTGCAGCTTGGTGATCAGCTTTGACGAAAATTTGTGGTGGAGAAATAAGTTACCTGTGTGTGCGTGTGTGTGTATTATTTTTTCTCAAAGAAAATCAGAACTGCAGGTAGTGCACCTTTAGAGTGAATAATTGCATGCATGCAACAAAAGGGTCGTCTGTTTGTTTGAATTTCGGTTTTTTTAACATTGGATTTGTTTTTGTTGAAGATTTAAATTTCAAATGTAATCTATTTTGTTCAAGTATATTCATCCTTGGCTCTTAGATTTATAAGAATGAGATAACTTTTGGATGTACTCATATAAATCATCTACACTCGAAAATTTATTACAATATGAATTAATTCTACGTTTATAAACTACAGACAAGTTGACCTACGCCATATAT
>NW_027357518.1:0-68331 GCF_012295235.1 Primulina huaijiensis | reverse complement strand
TATATATATAATTTTAGAGAAAACAAAAGAAATAATAGATCTTTCACACTTATTGTTACAAAATTTTGATCGAAAACATCAATTACTGAAGTTCAAACACATATATAAGTTGAATATATACTGCTTTAAGTTATCGAAAAAATATCCAATTTAGTCTTCTAAGTTGTCATATTTTTGTTTTGGTTCTCTAGCTTGCCAAATTTTTGTTTTAGAGAGTGTTTGGAAGTGATTTTGTTTATTATAAAGTGATTCTTTTTATAGATTTTTTGAAATGGGTGAGAAACAAAAGTAGGAAACGTTTGAAAATAAAAATCTAAATCTAATATAAACTAAAATTTGAGTGTGTGTAAAAAAATTGATTTCAAACTTTAACTTTTTAGTAAACTGACAATAATATCATTAATCTATATATCATTTATGTTTTAAATTATTTAAATTTTGATATTAACATCATTGATAATGTATTTATATAATTATTGTTATATTTTGAATATCAAAATTTGTTTATCTTTTTATAACATGAATACGTGAAAATTTAAATAAGGCTAATAAAAAAACATGTGACAAAATATGTATAAATGCACAAATATATATATATACATATTTAAATATATGAGTTCTATTCGAAACTCTTAAAAACTGATATATAAATAAAATTTAGCATTTTATAAAATCTCTAAAAATATTTATAAAAATTAAGAGCTATTGCGGAATTTGATAACTTTTTTAAGGATATAAATGTCAAATTATAACTTTAAACAATTAACAAAAAGATAGAAGCAAAAAAAAATGTCTCCCATAATACCGTAACTTTGTTTTTTGTTGATTTTTAGTCATGTTTCGTTAGAGTGTAGACATGACACCCGAAAATACTGATGTAACGCTAAATTTCTTTGAGTTATCTGTTCCATATATATAAAGTTTAATTTACTCAGTTTATTTCTTCATATTATAATATATATTTTGTTAACTTGTTTTTTTTATATATATTGTAACAAATGAGAACATTAGAAATTAAATTGAATTGCACCTATTGAAGAAAACCGAGAGAAATGAAGAAGATGATATGATTAACTATTTAGGAGAAGACTGTTAAATGCCCCACTGAAGCCGCGATGAGTATGGACATTAACCGAGAAAGAAGATTCGTTGCAAGCGGCTTGGTTTGAGGATTCATATCTTCATTGGATTTCTGTACTTGCTATTCAAGATTTCAGAAGTTAATTAATATAAAAGCATTTTACTCTAAAAAATTTTCTAGATTATGTTTGTTTTATGTGAGTGTTAATTCTTCCGATCCGTTCAAGTCCGATTATATATCACTATAATATAGTTGATATATATCTGTATTAACAGCAATTTACAAGTCTATGCAAGTTTTCACAACGATAGAGAGGAGCTTCTACACATGGACCACGTAATAGGGCAACTTTTAGCATTCGAGAGGTTCACAACAATAAACAGCTAAAATTTAAAGTTTTATGTGAACAAAACATAAAACCATATGTAAGATAATTTATGATGTATAGTGGGAATATCGATTCCATTTCGCTGAGATATATATGACACTATATATTAATGTTAAAGCGTAGGGGTTGCACTATTTATTTACTCTTTTTTTAGACTGGGGGTTTGCATCATATATATTAATTATATAGAAATGAATGCTATTTAATTGTTGCCAGATGAAAACTTTTAGGTTTTATTTTATTTGTATCGAAGGATTTTAGTGAATTTTCATCACATCCATTTTGCTATGGTAGATGTATTGTCATCACCGAAGATTCAACGACTTTTATTAATTAATTGATCAAAATATCTGAGGTTCAAGCTTGATCTCACATTTTTTTTTTCAATGCAATAGTGTTATTTGAAATAAACCGAAACAATATTGTTTAAATCGTCCGAGTTCATGTATCTTGTTATGAGATTTGTTAATATCTTATTCTACATATATATTTACATAATTGATTTGTATTGATATAGTGCATAGATCATCAATAAGATTGGGAAAAAAGATATTTTGTCGAGATTTGGGTATTGCGGTTGATAAATAATATTGTTTNTCAACGAGATATTGAATTATATTAAATAAAGATCTGGATTGATTACGCCTGCAATTGGTTTCAATGCAACTGCTTGCTATTGATCGATGATGTAGTAATAAAATGGACTGACAACCAAAACATAATGGACAGGAAAAAAACTAACTTTGGAAAAAAAAAAAAAAACTCTCTTTATTCCGTACCTACTCAATTGTCGGCTACTCTCATCTCGCGTTAATCGTTTTGGGGGAAAAATTTTAATAAATAATATTAGACATAATATTATGATGTTTCAAATATATTTTTGTTATTTAAAAAAATAACATTGTAAATTTCAAATTCACTCCTCACATATTTATATAATATTTCATGTTAATTAGAACGGATTTCAAATTCACTTAATAATAATGTCATTCGAAATATATTCAACTATGTTTTACTATAGTGTAAATAAATAATGTGTGAATTTAAAAACCTCACACGCACATAGCCATACAGAGAATGAAATCTACCTTCTTTAAATACATCTGTTTTTAATTTTTTTTAAAAAAAAAACTAATATATGCAATTTGCCAAGCTAGCTAGCTAAGGGTTTAGTTCTTTAAAAAAAATTTAATTGTCAGTAATATATGCAATGTGCCAAGCTAGCTAGCTTGCTAAGGGGTGAGTTCAATCTATGTAACTTGAGTCCGCCACATATATACATATCCGGGTTATAGCTCGGGTGGTCTAATTTTTTTTAAAAAAAGTTATATGTAAAAATTTTATAATTTTAAATTAATATGATATTAACCCGAGTATATCAATTTAAAATATTAATAGACTCTAGAGTTTAAAATTATAGTTCGGGTAAAGCCATATTGCTGACTTTACCGCTGATAATTAGGACATTGCTTTAAATGTGAATCCAACTACCCATATTTATTTTAATTAATAAGTTTGGATCTATGATTTGTTTATGTTAATTTCATATGTAAAAAATGAACGTGGATCGTTAATTACATCCTTAAAGTAATGTCTCACCATGCATGCGTACATACATAATTGTTTCTATACATTGGACCAACTTGTGGAAGGGTCTTAATTAAATTTTCTCAACTGTCACTGACCAATTCCTGTCAGTCCCAACTCTTAATTAGACTCTTGCTCAACTACTCCCTCAAAAAAAAACCACGAATTTCGCTTGCTCTCGCCTAGCTCCTGGTGCACAAGGATACACGAAAATGGCCAACAGTGGTGCTCCCAAATGCCCCTATTCTCCCTCCCAGATGGAGGTTCTTTCTGCTTTGTGCGACACTTTGTTGCCCTCTATTGATGTTTCTCGCAGAGATCAACTACATGAATCCATCGTCGAATTCTTTCGAACTTCAGCTTCCATGGCTGGAACTCCGCTGCCTGTAAGAATTTTGTAGATTCCCTTCGCTAGCTTTCTCTTGTTTTTTTTTTCCTGTATTTTCTCAGGGAATTGCATGTGAGATTTAATGTCGATGGTAAGGAATCTGGAAGATGCACAGGAAATTTTTTAAACAAATATACATTGTGAGCATGTAATTATGGAAATGTCACGTTCCCCAAAATTATACTATAAAATTTGTTTCATGTCAAAAAGCTGAAGTATGTTCACTGTGTAACTTTTGAGAGTTTATGATTTTTCATTTTTTTTCTCAATATTGTACATAATTTATTATCAATCCCATGAATTAAGATTGCGTCTAAGCGAAAGTAACAAAGCAGCTGGGAGAAAAAAATTATATATTAGATTGTAATTGTTTTTTTTTTGTCTAAAAACTAAAATTAGTTTTAGTAATTTTGTCAGTTCACGACAATAACATGACATCCCCACATATTCTATCTTTGCTATCATTTATATTTCATATCTTATGTTTATATATACATTATTATCAATATCTACACTACTAATAAAACATGAGTCATGTTTAATTAACTCCTTGGTTAAGCTTTTTATGAATTTCCATAAATAGTAAATTTATAATATTATAAACTTCACGTTTGCCTTCCTCTCCCTTGATTTAAATTTCAAAATTTGCAATTTTTATTTTGGAGACTAAATGAACCTCTTTTGTTGTCTCGGCAAAGTAATCGAAAGGAACAAGTGTAACTCTTTGTTTAGAATAAGTAAGCGTAAACTTTACCTACAATAGGTTTGTACAATTTTTTTTTTTCCGAATGGTAGTTTCTAAGATATACTCAGGAGTTTTATTTTGTATATGTGCAAGGCCGCTAGTTAATATTATAGGTGAGATATTATTATTTTGTACGCTGGAAATTAACTGGAACCCACCATTCGAAAGTATATATTATTATTTTTCTAATTAAAATATTTAATTTTTATTCTTCGTGATGTAAATGTTTGTAACCATATTTCCTTTTCCACATTTATTAAAACCTTTCCATCTACACCTTTTGTAACGTGAGTATGTTTCATCCATTCAAATTATTCATGTCTCATGTGAAACAAATATTCTTTCATCGATATAGTAATTTTAGATTTTCGTAGACGTTTTTTTAAAATATATATGCCGAAAACACGTTGATAAAAAGAATTGAATTTAATGTCTCTAGAAAATTAATTTTAAGAAATAATCTTGTCATTGTTTAATTATCTTCGAACTTTTTTTTATTTATTTGTGAATTGTGATCTTCACGTTTGAACAAAAAACGCATGGCACCACATGTAAAGCAATGCTTAAAAACTAAAAACACATAATCCAATAAATGGGATTTTAGGAAGAAAAAAAAACCAGAGAGATTTTATCTTGAGATTGAAATTTGCATGGATTTATGTGAGAAAAAAAAAAGCTGAAAATAAATTTTAAATATTTATTGGATGAGAAGTAGTGGCGTTTAATTAAAACTAATAAAAGATTCACTTTTAATTTGATCAAATAATATAAAAAAATTAATATAAAAAATTTTCAATTTAGAACAGTTAGTTTAATTTAAAAGAAAAGTTTTGTTTAGATTTTTTTTGAGTTGAATTTAAGTAAAATAAAAAAGATAATTATGAAATTAAATATTTTGATATGATAATTGTTTGAAAGATTTCACATTTAATAATATAGGTAGTTCGTACTGGAAAGGGAAATTTATATACTTCAGCGGGTGAGTTCCGCTGAGCCACAGTTGCCTGGGCCCGCATCAATGTCATGTGCATCGAATTATTGACCTTAAAAGTCCGTTATATATATCTATTTACAACTCAATTATCAGTGAAAATACGCAATTCTAATTAGCAAAATTAGGTTTAAATTGTCTAGATTTTGTTGGATAAATAGAATATTTGATAATCAAGTCGTTTCTCAAAATTTATCAACCACCAAGTATTTGAGCCGTCTTGGTTTATTTAACACTGAGGAACTCAATATTAATTTCGGTTTCAATTGTTAGCAGTCTTATAATTCGAACTTAACATTTCATGTCTTAAAAATATATATAATCTAAACGAAAGAATGCCAATTTAAGATTTATTTTTGGTCTTTTGGTGATAATTGCGCTACTTGGCTACCCCGACGCCTCGTATGCAAATGTCGTCCTCAAAACTTGTTAAAAATTTACTTACTTTTTTGCAGGTTGCGAATTTTCTTGGACGAAAAGTAATACACCCGAAGATTTATTTGAGCGGAATTGCATTAACATTGCTGTCGACGAAAATAGGGACTTTAATACTGTGTGGGAGACATAGTTTATCAAGAAAATTTCCCTATTTTCTGAGATTTTCAAAGATTTCATCTGATAAGAGAGAAAAGATTTTGGTTTCCTGGTCACGTAGCTTTTTTTTCCTCTTGAGAGTCCTATATTCCGCCATCAAGATCTTCACTCTCCTCGTTTTTTTTACTCAGGTAAATATTTAAATTTGTTTTGTTAATTTATGCTAGTTTACATATATACGTGTTGCGAGCATATCCAGTCGATTTTTTTTTTATAACTACTCTTATTTTTTTAAAAAAAAATTAAATTAAAATTTCTTCAAGAAATAAAAATGAAAAGCCTTGATATGTTTTCAAGTAAATGATAAAATTATATTTTCAATCTATATATTGTTCAATTAGACCTTCCGTAGGTTTACTTGCTTCTTTCATAGCATTTGCTTTGGTAAGTTATATCTTTGCAGTACCAAATTAATAATTATTTTATTTAGTGATTGGATTCATACAATGACAATTAATTGATTACATTTCGATAGGGCCCAACAATTTTGTATAGTTTCAATTAATGGAATGGGTTACTCCTCCCAAAAAAAACAACTAAATATTGTTGTTGCACAATTATTCATAAACAACTTTTTTAAATTACTTTTTTCTTATCGAATTAATTTAATAATATTATCAGATAAAATAGTATATGATCAAACATATATTTGCTCAAAATAAAATTCAAAACATACATTTACATCCCACAAAATCATTTCTAGAAATTATATATTTCCTGTAGCCTTTTCCCAAAATATTAAAAAATAAAAACCAAACAATTCTCAAGTTTTTGTTCTAATCTTACATAAGGCATGGGACCCTCAGTTGCATAATTTTTTATTGAATTCTAACAATCAGGTGGATGAGACAGAAGTTCATTAATACCACCTTTTCTAAGCCCTCAAATTATTGGTATAATGTAGGGTATATATATAAATGATGTAGGACCCAAAGATGGCATAATGTCAAGAAATCATGTTATTGTGTGAAAGATTGACAGCAAATTTTAATGGTAAGATATAAATATGTTGTTTTCATTTTTATATATTAGAGTTGTTGGAAGTTGGAACAGAAGTTTAAACCACGACCATATTCAATTCAACTATATCTTCCGTAGCACTCACTCTTCAAAAGTTGTCTTGTGTTCCATGATTCAAAAGGAAATTTGTTGAGAAACAATAAATAGTTTTGATACGGAGTAATTTCCAAAGACAGGGGACCTTAGAGAGAATTGGGAAACTTTGGTATCTCATTTGATTGCCCGGTATCTTGAAATAGACTATCCCGAGAGTTTTAAAAACACGTTCTAGTACCCGAGAATGATACTGTTTATTAAGATATATGCATTTCATATTTCGGATAGTAAATCTGTGTGACAGATTATTAATCAACGAATTTAACCAAATTTTATTCAATTCATGGACTATGAGATGAAACAATATCGTTTGGAATGTATATGTACTTGAAATGACACTGGTTCGCACGAGTTCTTGAGGAATGTTATGAGGAAATTTTGAATTGATCAAACAGGTGAATGAGAAAAATGAGAATATTTCTTGGAAAGCCATAGGCTACTGCGGCCCGGATCCAAACCTCAAAACTCAGAATGCGAAGGCCAAAACCATGCAAGAAGAAGATGATGCGTGTGAAGAAAAATTGAATGGACCGCTTTACAAAGGAATCATCGATTTGAACCAAGCAAGGACGTCAAACCTGGACAAGTTACAAAACTTAGGGTTTTCTATTTCTATGGCGAATTCAATAAACCCGAGAATGAAGTCGCTGAGCCCATCGTTCAGCATCAAATGTGATGCTGTCGTGATTGGTTCAGGTTCAGGAGGCGGAGTTGTGGCTGGTGTCCTTGCAAAAGCTGGCTACAAAGTGATAGTTCTTGAAAAGGGGAGATATTTGGCCAGAAATAATCTCTCGCTGCTTGAGGGGGAGGCGCTGGATCAAATGTACCTAGGAAATGGAATTTCAGGGACAGAAAATATGGACGTTATTTTGCTTGCAGGATCAACAGTAGGCGGTGGATCGACAGTAAATTGGTCGGCCTCCATCCAAACCCCACAGCATGTTAGAAAAGAATGGAGTGAAAACCATGGACTAGAATTGTTTGACAGCAAAGATTTTGCCAAGGCATTGGATGTTGTGTGCCAAAAAATGGGAGTTCAATCTGAATTCAAGCAAGAAGGTTTCAATGGCATGGTTTTGAGAAAAGGGTGTGAGAATTTAGGGTACCCCATTCGAAAGATCCCGAATAACGCGCCTTCGGATCATTCCTGCGGCTGGTGCTGCCTCGGTTGTAAAGAAGGGAAGAAGAGAGGTACTTCAGAGACATGGCTAGTGGATTTGGTTGAGTCGGGGAATGGTGCAATTCTTCCTGAATGTGAAGCTGTAAAAGTGATCACGGATAAAAGAAACGGCAGAAAAAGGGCAATCGGTGTAGCTTTTACGTTCCTAAATAAAGGGGTGAAAGAAGTCGCAATCTTGGAGTCAGATGTTACCGTGGTTTCATGTGGGGCGATTCTTACACCCCCATTGCTAAAACGAAGTGGGCTAAAGAATCCAAACATAGGAAAGAATCTACATCTTCATCCTGCCGTATTAGCATGGGGTTACTTTCCTGAATCAGATTCACCTGATTCATGGCCTGAGGGGGAGAAAAAAAGTTACAACGGTAGCATTTTGACAAATATGTCGACAGTTGTAGCGAATTTCGAAGATTCGGGATACGGGGCAGTGATTCAGACACCGGCATTGCACCCTGGAATGTTCTCTGTACTAATGCCATGGCTTTCTGGTGCAGATATAAAACAGCGGATGCTTAAATTTTCAAGAACTGCTCACCTATTTGCTCTTGCCAGAGATAAAGGTTCGGGCGCTGTAGTGTCGCCTACTCATATAAGTTACAAATTCGAGAAATCCGATCAAGAAATTCTGAGCAAAGGAGTAGACAGAGCACTGAGGATATTAGCAGCAGCCGGTGCCGAGGAAATCGGGACACATCACAACAAAGGGAGAATCTTGAAAGTGAAGGAAGCCGATTCAAAGGAATTGGATGCGTTTGTGAGGGAGGAAAGTTTAAGGCCATTGAAGAATTTGGAAACACCTATATGTTCAGCACATCAGATGGGAAGTTGCCGAATGGGGGTCAACCCGAAGGAGTCAGTTGTACGTCCCAATGGGGAGACTTGGGAAGTAGACGGACTTTTCGTGGCGGATACGAGCGTTTTTCCGACCGCTTTGGGGATAAATCCGATGGTCACGGTTCAGGCAATTGCTTACTGCACTGCTCAGTCAGTTCTTGAGGTCCTTGGCAAGGGAAGAGTTGAATTAGCTAGCAATCCTTGATGTGTGCCCTGGAGCAAACGAATATGGATTGGAAATTTTATTATTATAATCTTTACTATTATTGTTATTGTTATACATATTGTGTTTAAAAAATAAATTATTACACATTGTCGATGATTCTGAAGATGAAACGTATTTAAAACGTTTGTTATGTTATAAACCTAAGATGTGTATTATCACAACCCAAAAAAGTTGCCAACTTGGTTGTATAATCTTCATGGGCTTGGTTTATGAGCTACTCCTGTTTATTTTAATGTTTGATGTGATATGTTTGGAAGAACATTTGTAAGTTTGGTTTTTGAGTCATTTGTATTTACTTTTCTTATATTTTATGTATTTATGTCAATGTAAGGGATGAGAATGATAAAAACATAAAGTGTAGGAGAGGTGAATGCAAATTTGGGGTTACAAATTATTAAATTAAATGAATAATAAATATTAGTCCGAGGTTAAAGTTGGAATTAGAATATGAAGGTGGGTTGGTTATTGGCGTGGCTTTGAAATTGCTTGATACAAAGCTTTTTGGCATCTGATGCCAACTGGGGTCCGGGGACGTCTTTCTTTTTCTTGTCTTTTTTTGTGCCCCAACAACGCAGTAAATACAGATTTAGGTCCACTCTTTCTTTTTTCTTTTACCATATGCAAGATTCCGAGTTTTCCTATTTTCCATATCTATGAATAAAAACATATAATAACTTCATTTTTATTCTTCATTTTCTACTTTCACGTCACATATTTATTACTTTTAATTCACGCCAATCTCAAAACCTCAATAATTATATTTTAATATGACACTGCTATTATTCAATGTTCTCCACTGAAGAAAATGAAAGATGACTACTTTCTACACCAAAAGGTCATCGTCTCCACCAATCCTAATCCGAGAAAGGTAAACATCAAGAACCCAAGACCCAATTCTTGTTTGCTTTCATTAGACTCCAAGCTTCAATCCCAATCCATGTTTCTCCTTCCCAAATCTTTGATCAAAGGATAAGTACACACCCATAATTTCAAACCAGCCATTGAAATTTTACATGGAAAGACTAAATAGTCACAGTTTTGTATTGTTCTCCTGTGTCACCATAGCATTTGGCCTTGTTTCCTTTACCTTGTGCCTTGCAGCTGAATTCAAGAAATCGAAGGTATTTGTGATTTACATATGATCATTTCGATTTTTTTTATTATACAGTTCAGCGTATCGATTCATTCATTGATTTTGATCCAGAAAGAGGATCTTAGATTGGAGGGAAAGCTGTGTTATTTGCCCAGAAGCGCGGGCGTTGAATTGGGAGTCATGGGTTTAATCTTTCTGGTTGTGACTCAAGTGACGGCAAATTTATTATTGATCTCCAGAAAATTCTGTTCAACAGAGGACATCACCAGCTGTAAACTCAGAATGCCCACTTTATCCTGCGCTTTGTTGATTTTATCTTGGTAAGTATCATATAACCGGTAATCTTGGTAAATTATATATATTAATATATATATATATATATCTCTGTGTCTGTGTGTGTGTGTGTGTGTGTGTGTGTGTGTTTATATAATCTCTGAGTGTTATATAAAAAGTTAAATTGTGTGATATGAAAAGATAAATAAAATTTAACGATTGAAAATTAGTCCCAAATTAGTCCCAGTGGGTTTAATGTCTGAAGTCAATACTAAGCAAAACTTATACTGGGCCGTGTTAGTAAGTGAAGTTGACGAGTATTTGATTATGGTTAGTTTTTTATTAATGAACAGAAGTTCGATTTTTTGTATTAATATTTTCGTATGTTGCACAAAGTTTGCGAGATATTATTTACCTGTTTGCAGATTATTATATTAGTTTCAAAGATTTTACATTACTAGTGTGGTTTGTAGACTAATTATAAATTTAAAATTAGTTAAAAATAGGAGCAACATAATAACAATGTACTAGCTGTTAAAGATATTACTGGAGCCTACAAAATCTAAAACTTTCACCAAACATGGTTTGATCTCATAATTCCTGGTATGAAGGCTTGAAAACCATGTGGGAAAAATTTCAAAATTATTTTTTGTACCAAATTCCTAGGCGAAGGGAACCTTCATCACGTGGACAGCTATATGTGTCTACACCATATAATTCCCACAACCGACACCTCTATGATCAAATCTATATGACAATGTTTTTTTCTTAAAGAATGAATTATGTAACAGGATCAGCTTTGGTGTCGCTGTTATTTTAATCAGTGCAGCCACTAGCATGAGCAGAAGTCAGCAGTTGGGGCAGGGTTGGTTGGATGGACAATGTTACCTAGTCAAAGATGGAGTCTATCTTGGTTCAGCCATGTTGGTTTTGATGGCACTGGGGTCGACCCTCGGCTCAGCCGCCATAGTCGTAAGGCGCAGGCAGGCTGAAGAAAACAGAAAGGTTCATGCAGGAGTTCAAGAATGACCAAATTTTATCACACGCTAACAGGGTGAATTTTTCAGTCCAACAAAATTTTGAGATCGTTTCACGGTACAAATACGTCAAACGGGCGGCGAATTGTGGGGCTGCATGCGATTCCATAGCTTTTTTTTAAAGAAGATTCCATAGAGAAGGGAAGTGAATGAAAATTTACACATTGAAGTGAGATAAGAGAGAGAGAATAAAAAAGATAAAGGGATGACGTTTGTCCCATGGGCAACTATGATTTGATATTTGTTTTGGCCTGATTCTTCCCCAGACAGAAATACAAATAGACATGACCAAGGTTGGTCTATTTTTCTATCCTAAACAGTTAGGAAACTAGAACAATATTCAGAATATAATAATATATATCTTGGTAGCTATTTGAAAATGCTAGATCTATATTCATTTGTTATAATTTGACATGGCCAAGTTAATTATTCGCACAGCTTCATTGTCCAGAAGCATCATATTGGAGACAAAGCGATGCATCTTATAAAAGGTTAGCATAGTGAACTCTGTCTAAAAATAACATGCAGGTTATCCCCTCGGGAAACCACCACGGCCACGGTTAAAATGGTTTCTCACACTTGCCGGATTGCACGAGCCACGATTCTCTCCGTCCAACTCCACACCATCGCAACTGCTGATTGTCATATAGAAAAAATCTTGAGACTGTCAATTAATTCTTCACTAAAGTTGAGAAAAATATCGTGCCTGTGATTTTCAGTGATAGAAATCGCGTGACGACACAAATAGATCCTAGTAAAAAATATAACCTTGCCCACTCACGAAAATATTAGAACATAGCTTTATATGTATATATACATAATCATATTTATACGGCACACTGAGACAGGATCGCACATTCAATGGCAGGGGTTCACCATTGTCATATTTATATGACACGCTATTTACGCTAAGACAGGATCCAACCCAATATTCTCAACAGAGTACTTCAGAATGAGAAATACAAATGAAACGCAGATGCATATGTCGTTTCTACTTCGAAACCGATAAAATTCAAGCAACAGTCGTCAGACAAGTTGTAATGCTTGAGATATTACAACTATAAAATAGTATTGATGGTATTTTCGTACATAATTTGAAAAATATTCAATTTATTTTGATAACATTTTCGTAAATAAGTTGAAAAATAATGAATTAATTTTAAGGACAAAATGGTAATTAGTGACATATCTTGCTCATATGAAGTCCAAATGATTTGAGATTTGGATATAACGTAGAAAACTCAAAGATATAGAAGTTCCATGTTTTGAGTTTTGAAAAATTAGATCGTTTGACTGGTACAAAGGGATATACCGTTGTTAAAATATTAAATATTATTTATTATATTATATTATTTTATTTTATTAATATAATATAATATAATAATTAAAAAAAAGTAAATGATTGAGTCGGTTGAATTCCACCGAACTCAGCAAAGAGAGGGCACAGAGACGTGAGGTAAGAGTGAGGGAAATAGAGTTTCGATTTTCTTTTCGATCGTGTGACTTATCGGTTTATCCAATCGGCGAACCGACTTCAGTTCTGGGATCGTTGACACAAGGTCTTCGATTTGAGGTATAAATTTTATAGTTTTGGTGATGTTTGAAATTCGTCGATTTTTGGAATAAATCCGATAAATTGTTAAATCATACAGAAGTTGGAGATTGTTGAATAGTGTATGATTTTAACGAAGTAGAGAAGATTATAGTGGTGTTATTTTGAATTATTCCTAATTTATTATAATTAGGGATTTTTAATCGTTGAATTGAGATTGGAGAGTTGTTTGTCAGTTGTTATTAATTCTGATTATATATTCGGAGTCTACAAAGTATAGGCTACATGTTGATATAAAGTTTTCCTAATTTGACGGATGTTGTAAAATAGCCTATTATTTGAAGTTAATTAATTATGGTGTATTTGATGGTAGTATTGTGAATTAAATACACCAGAATATTCAATTGTTGGACGATAAGAATTTATAATTGAGTTTTATAATTGAGTTTTATATTTTGTTGAATTAATTGTTGTTGGGCTATTTGATTTTATATATTGAGGCTGTTATGACTGTGTTGATACGTTGACAATGATCTGATAATTGTTGTTGAATTATTTAGATACATCACAAGCCTCGGGATCAAAGAAATAGCCAGATTTTATATATACTCGATTACCAGGTACGTGTTGACGTACGAGCATATGTTGTTATTGTTTAGTATTAATGAATACTATTGCGTTGAACGATGATAAATCACTGGTATTGGGTGATTTGATATTATATCTGTTGTTGTTTATTATCGTTGATATTGTTGGTTGTTGTTTGTTGGGAGACGTCACGTTGATGTTGTTCGTTCGACGATATCGCTGTCGCTGGTGTTGGGGTGCGACGTATCGTCGATGTTATTCGTTCAACGATATTGCTGTCGCCGGAGTAGGGGTGCGACGTACCATTGATGTTATTCGTTCGACGATATTGCTGTCGTCGGTGTTGGGGTGCGACGTATCGTCGATGTTGTTGTTGCAGTAGTATGGGAGTGATGACGTTGATATCGTTGGTGATTTGATTGTTCAGAGACAGCAAGGGGAGTATTTCTGTTATCATTTCAGTTATATTTTATATTGTTGAGAATATAAGTGTCATGTATTACGATGATGATTGTTGTGTATGCTCACCCTTTGGGGGCTGTTTCTGTTGGACAGGTTACAGGACTCTGCTGTGAGACATGATAGTGGTGAAGGACTAGGTGTGTCTAGTCAAACAGTCCTGTAGTTGATAGTAGATAGAGACAATATAGTTTATTGTCTTATTTGAGTTGTATGTGTGTATTTATTATATTGTTTCTGCTGCATTGACGTAAATAGTGTGGTGATTGCACTATTTTGTCGTATATGCATTATATTATTACGTCGTTGAAAAGAAAATTTTTATGCATATGACGTCACATGTTGTATGATTACGTGTCGAGATTTGGGGCGCCACACAAGCTATCTAGATAAGCAAAAGAAAAGAGAAAATTGCAGGCTCTGCTGCTATCGGGAACTAGCATGCCGTGGTTGAACCAGTTAGAAACACGAGGCTCCATAATAACTACGTATTCGTATTAGGAGTATTTCAAGTCAGGGTCAGCATGATTGAGTAAACATAATAATATAAAGAGAATGCAGATAACATTAACTAAAAGCATATCAGAGAGTTATTTAAGAGTATGCTTAGTACATCTGGAATATTTCTTCCCTATGACGTGGTCCAAATTTGTCTCTTGAATCATCAATAGACAATGTGTCTTTCTTTGAAACGTGATAAATCCACATGATGAATTCCGTTAAGGAAATTAAGACAGAGAAAGCAGCTTAGGGAACGTGCAAGAATTCCTGTGGTCGAATTTTATTAGAACTTTTGTGTGAAAATGGATTTACTGCAATGGCCATCACAACACTTGATTTTCAATAAAAAGCTAACACTACGATTCTTTCCTCGTTCTATACTTAAAACGCCGCTTCCCGAATTTTGGGTGAACGCCACTCGGCCGGCCTCGCCACCTTATACAGGTACGGATTCGTTTAATGTTCCCATTTTTGTGTCAACTTCAATCACTCGTCATCAAATTTGCTGCCATTTATATAAGAATCGTGTTTCCGCGTATGTATTACACTGGTGCTTTTTACATAATAAATAATTATTAAAATATTTGCTAAAAGAATAATTATTTATTACTACACTAGAGTTGCAATATATAACACATTTTTCCTTGGAGACAAAAAATTTATAAATACTTTTTTTGTTTTTATTTAGTTTGATTGAACAATTTCTCTTCTTTTAATTTTTTAGTAAAATCTTTTTTAAAAAAAATTTGTGTGTTCTAATACTCTATTTTTTACGTTTTGTAGTTTGATTTAGAGTAATTTTTTAAAAAATATCGCCGAAACTTTAAAAAATCTCTCACTCAATAAACAACTAGAAGATCGGTGCATAATTATTATTATTTAAGCTTGAGTCCATATTAATCAAAATTGATGTGACTAATCCAAAATCATTTGCATGACATATGTTTATTCAATGCCTTTTACAAGTGAAAATGGTATAAAAGAAAGGAGAAAAAAGACTAGATAAACAAAAGATACCCTCTTTTACGTAACATATATTCTATTTATGTCAGGAAAATAAATAAGGCTATAATTTTCGCATCATTTTCTATGTATTGCCATCTATGGAAACTCATTTATGTACAAATTCCCCCTATCCCTTCAAGATTTATAGTGGCATTTTCCTTTGACCAAGTTTCTTCCTATATTTAGAAAGAATCATGTCCAGGTTGGGCTTTTGCGAGAGAGCCTAATGGGCAACCCGTTCTGGGGAAGAGCAAAGGGTCCATATTGGATTCCATTTTGTTGGTCCATTATACTCCACCTGTATTTTGTGGTAAGATGGTGCACGAGGATTAAAATCTCTAGCTTGGCTAACTCATTCCCCGGGCAGGAGTGAATCCCATTGCCAAATGGCATGAATGTATTGGGCTTCGGCGCCACCTGTCATAATAAAAAAATACTTTTAGCCATCTTTTCTTGGAAGGGATCATGTTGGATTCAATTAGTAGGAGTAAATGAAATTTATGATTATTTTACTAAAAATTACCTCAAATCTCGAAGGTTCGAATTTCTCTGGCTCCGGGAAATTAGCAGGATTGTGGTGAATATTTCTGAAGAGGGGCAACACTTTCCATCCTTTTGGAATTAGATATCCTGCAAATTTATGGTAAACAAGTAACTGTTAGAAAGCAGGGACGGTTAGCAAAATAATTTTGGTGATTTTTTTTTTCTTTTAAATTAACAGTTGAAGAAGTTTATATTCAAATATAGTACAAAATATATGTTTTGTGGGTTATTGAAGTTAAACTCACCGTTGAATTCTACATCTTCAACAGCCTCACGAAAAGTAAAAGACAAGATGGATGCCACTCTCAGTGTTTCTTGAATCACCCTCGAAGTGATTGGCATATTTTTGGTGTCCGCCCAATTCAAACCTTTCTCCTCACCGAGCTCTTCTTTGGAATTAATTATGCCCTCTTGCTCTTCCTGCAAAAATCCCAACAGAAAGTCTTTAATTTCCATGAAAAAGAATTTCAGCAAAGTTCAGATGTTTCTTTTCGAAGTTTAGGATATGGGTTCTTACAGTGACAGCTTGCAGAACACTTGGGTTTTCACCAAGATATTTCAAAATCCAAGTTAACACACTAGCTGTAGTGTCGCGAGCAGCGAAAATCACGCCGATGACATTGTCTGCGATTTGTTCATCGGTTAGGCCTTCGGAATCCTCCATGAAAGAACCAAGCAAATCGGTGTGATCACGTTTCATTTGCCTCCTGAGTGAGATGATTTTGGCCAAGATTTGTGCCAATTCCTTCCTAGCCTTCATTGACTTGTGGAAAAGGGTCCCGGGGAGATTAATCGGCATCGAGTTGTATCCCTTTTCAAGAATGTGGTAGCATCTCTTGAGATCATCTCTGTACAAAACTTCATCTTCCCCAAGAATCGAAAGCATTGCCACATTGAATGTGTACTGCAAGAATCAATTTGAAGCTAATCATAATCAGATTTCAAGGCTCTGTTTTCCCCTGTTTTTGAGGCTTGCGAAATGAGTATGAAACTCACCGTTTTCATTTCCTGGTAAGTGGTGATCGATCTGCCGCCCCATGATTCCAAAGTGCTTTTCGCAACCGATTCGATCTCCGGGATGATGTTTTTTATCGCTTGGGGCATGAATGCTCGTAGAACAAGCTTCCTCAGCTTGGCATGGTAGTCTCCCTGGTGAAAGAACAATGCTTGTTTGCCCAACATCCTCTCTTTGCTAGCAGGAAATGTCGGCTTAAAGAGATTGGATTTTGAAACTAGCACAAGTCTGGCCGCCTCGGGGCTCGAAATCATCACACAATTGCACCCCAAGATGTGAGTCTTGAATATGGAGCCATACCTGCCAAAGTCGAAACAATTTTTTCGTAAGGATTAAGGTCAAATAAATCTCAAAGTCTTGCAAAAACAAAAGGTGAGAAACTTGAACTGACTTCTTAATTTTTGACGCAAAGAAAGCATTCGGGTTCTGCGAGTACAGTTGGAAGGTTTCGCCAACATAAGGCCAGCCCATGCTCCCCGGCGGAAGCGGCAAGTTTACTTTGCCAAAAGACCGGAATTTAAAGATCCGATTCAGGAGTAAGCATGAGAAAATCAAGGTTCCGAATATGTAACAAAACGAGATGGATTCCATGATTCTGTAAACTTTGAAATTGTTCCGATGAACATACGTAAATTAGAGAAGTGAGAATAATTTTTTTTGGATGAAGGGATGCGATGAATTGCGGGTGTATTTATAGGTATCCCGAAGGGGTGGGGGATGGACCTTTCAAACACAGCTATCAGACCCAAACACGGAATCTACCTCCAGCTCATGTATATCGGCGGAACTGTGTACGTATAAGTGTATGTATAAGAGGAGTGATGGAAGAGAAAAAGACACGTGTAAGTATACATCCATTAATCATGAATTAACTATAAAAAAATTATTTGTAAACGTTGTTTAATATTTCAGATATGGGTAAAATTTGAATTTTTAAAAGAGAATTTTTATCCATCGGGTTCTTGGGTAGCCACGTGAATAAGACTTGGCTAGCTGTGTGGTTGACAAGAGAGGTGCGAGGAAACAACTCCTCGGGACAAAATAATGAAGGGGATGAATTTGATGCCATCCGTACCACGCATGGCTTTGTTTATTTTATTTATTTATTTATTTGGGGGGACAAAAAGGATTTCCCACTTGCATTTTTATCAAATTACGATTCACATTAATGGATGATTAACTAAAAATATAAAGTATAGAGCAAGTTGCGAAATTTGTCACGCGAAATCAATTTTTCCAAAATTTTTAAATAAAATGTAGATTATCCACGTTTCTTGGCTTTCCTTCTTCCACAACGTCGACAAAATAAGAAAAATAGATATATTATGTTTTATCTTTCAATTCATCATGTTATTCTTTATCATTCAATCTTACAAGTCAAATGATATCTATTATTATAAGTTGCTTAGCGTCATGTTTATGTTTCATGTAGACTTCGTCAAGTCAAGGGAAATGTCTAAATAAAAGTTTTGACCCCAAAAAATTGTAATTAAACTGCAAACACGTGTATGATAATATGCTAGCACATATAATAGCCCTTTGAATAACTTGTGCATACTCGAAGAAAAAGTAAAAGTCAAACTGATCCCATGCTAAGTTATATAATAATAATTAAATGGGTGGAAAATTTTTAAGAAACGAAATTTAACATAAATCAATTTAATAATTCTTAAACCTGTGTGTTGGCTAAACGAATTAAATGTGATTTCACAACTAATTCGATCGTTTGGATTAAATGTAATTTTGAAATTAGAGATTGAAATTAATGTGTGGTTTGAACTTTCGATATTTGAATTATATACGATATGATTATTTATCAATATAAATAAGATTAAAGAACAAATCCATTCAACTTGACAATACGACATTTTTGAACTTTTTTCACCATAAATGAAAGCTCCAAAAAAAATGATGAAATTAAATTAATTAAAAATCTTTGTCCAAACCACACCTACAGAGGTTCATTGCATCCGTCATCGCAAATTAAATGTCAATCGAGTTGATGAAAATTATGGTTTTAACAATAAATATAGTAAAATGTCAATCAAGTTGTTGAAAATGTTTCTTTTAATAATACAATGTCAAACAAGTTGACGAAAATGTTTTGCTCCTGCCTGGAAAGACTGCTGTGTTGGAGAAATAATTGTTTTATTTATTAAAAGTTAAATAAATTGGTTATATGGTAACAAACGATTTATAAGACAGTAATTATGAAATAATAGTTGAAATTATGTTGTTCAAATATTAAACAATTTGAGTTTCTATTGTAATAAATTAGGGTGATTAATATTTTTCAAACCACCCCACCCAAAACAAATTGCATGTTGGACTTTGTATTTCGCCTATTGAGTTTTTTTCCTAGTTTTGAATGAAAATTAGTAAGTATTTTATGAGCTTTTTAAATGGATGGTAAGTATGAAATGAAAAATGTCTCATATTGGAAAATAATCTTAGCACGAGTGAGTTTATATTGAGTTATATTTTGTGAAGGTGTGTGAATGATTGATTAATAAATTCTCTCTCGCATGCGTCAGTGGAAGAGGTGCAAATCAAGGGCTCAATTTGTACTGGAAAAGACTTGACTTGTGTGAAAGACAATATTTTCCACTAAGGTTCACATAGATTTTGTATTTTCCTGACTATTTATTTTCGAAAAGTTTACTCTAGATCTTTTTGGATAGGAATCCTTGTACAAGAAGGACCAAGTCGAATTGCTTTCTGGATTTTAAAATGATGGATTTTAAGCCAATCATAGGCCAAAATCAATATTCGTTCAAAGTCATCATCTCAATGCTGGTTACATGTCTAGCGTGTTTGCAGGATACTATGTTAGTTCGGAGGTTTACTCAACACAGACTGAATTAAAGATAACGACCGTATGTTTCATCATCGTAAAATAATAATAATATTTTTTCTTCTGACAATCTCATCAGCCCAACTAAGAGCATCCATATTCATGTTAACATTGGAGTGTTATAACACCCAAAATTAATAAGTATTAATGTTAAAATAAATACGAGAGAAAATAAATAAATCTATTTTTTTTTTTGGAAAAGATAATAAATGTTATAACACCAACCCATATAGATGTTATAACTTCACACGTTGACGACGTACCTGAAACCTAAAAGCTTTGATATTTTTAATAAATGAAAAGCCATCTCATTTAAATCATTGCACACGGCTTATACTAATATTCCACTCAAGGGACAAACGGAGGAAAAAAGTTTGGAAGTGCCTCTAATTTATTTCACAAATTGACACTGATCGGTGGGTCCTTTACCCTTTAAATTAGTGTCGTTTATTATCCTATCGAGCCATTTTGACCCTTCACCCATTAAAAGACTACGGTACCGTATTCTATTTGTCCCATAGCGAGGGGGCCCCGTCCCAAGATTGCCCCCTCTAATATACTACCACTGGCGCAAAAGAATTCTAATGCAAATACATAATAAACATGAATGAAGAGCTTGTGATTGCTAATCAAAAAATTTTATATTATAATTTGAAGTTATATATTTCAAATCATCAAACTATTTTTTTTTTTAAAGATAAATGCAAATTATAAGGACTCGGATAAGAAAGTATTTCATCATGTGTAATATTTTTTAAATAATAATAATAATAATAATAATAATAATAATAATAATAATAATAATAGTGGCATCAACATCTTTTTCAAGAAAAGATACAGCTGGTGATCAATTCAATAAGTTGATAGCTCATGTCAATCAATTAATTTTGCCACTGATTAATGTTTGTAAATGATTTTAATAATCATACACACGGTTTGGAAACGTGGTACGACTCTAAAATAAAATTGTCGGATATCCATGTAACAATTTTTTGAAAATCACAAAAACTTATGTGAAATAATATCACATATCGTATTTTGTGAGATAGATCTTTTATTTGAGTCATCAATGAAAAAGTATTACTTTTTATGTTAGGTGTATTACATTTTATTGTGAATATCGGTAAGGTTGATCCGTCTCACATATAAAGATTCGTGAGTCCGTCTCACAAGAGACATACTCTTTGAAAATAGAATAATGAATAATCAAGACATTTGAAATTCATTATATTTTATGTAAATTAATTTGTAAATGAGTAATAAATAAATTTAAGGTTTAATCTATTATGTTAATGTTAACGATAAACTATAATCGAAATCTATGAATTTTAAATTCATTCAACCAAACACAACTTTAGTTTTAAGTAAGTGTATATGTACCAACGATATTGGCTTAGTGATAAGAGTGAGATATTTAAGATTATTTGATTTTGAATTAATATCCTACTTATTTTTTCTGTAGCTCATTGATACGAGTGAGATCTTTAAGTTTATTCGATTTTGAATTCAAATTAGACTTGTGGAGTAATTTAGTTAGATTAGATTATATAGAAAATTTCCATCCCCACATTTTATTTTAAAAAAAATAATTTTGTATCTTATATGATTTAAACTATATAACTTATACAAGGGATCGAACATGATCATGCATGTATATTTTTATTCCTTTTTACTAAAAAAATATAATACTCATATTATTCTCTGTAATATAACTTATTTTCTTTGAAATTAGTTAATGTTCAAACATGAAATGATAATTTATAGTTCAAATAAGTTCGAACCTTGATAAAATTGGACACGAAACATTCGAGAACAACAAAATTCATAATCATATGTTTTTTGGAATCATTCGATCAAGATGTCTTTAAATCTCATCACTTCACATTTTGTTTTCAAAAGATATATATCCAATTCAAGTTATTAAAAAAACACAAATCAAACATCCATTTCAATTTCAATCTGTACACACGGTTTGGAAACGAGAATGGGTGTGGCCATGAAGTAGGTATGCGCGGAGCCGTACAAATGTTTGATGAGATCCGAAGCGAACATTTAAAAATAGGTTTTTTTATTGCTATAAATAATGCTAAAATTCAGTTAACAACTAATAAATACAATAAATACATAAAAAACAATATATTACATAAAAAAACAAATCAATAAATATTTGAATTAATTACATAAATAATAATTATCTAACTATTTTAGAGGAAAAAATATATATCAAATTTGTATAATCCAGTTTTCGGATCATTTTTTTGTCAATTAACAACATAGCTAACTCATTTAGTCTATTTTGTGATATTATTGATCGAAGATAAATGTTTATTAACTTCAACTTCAATAAACATCTTTCTACTTATGTAACTGTTACTAGGATATTTAACCAAATCTTATAGGTAATATAAGTATTTGAGAATAAATAATCCAGTTTTACCAAACAATGTATCATTTAAAAAAATTGTTGAAGTTCTATACAATACCTCATCAAGCTAGTTAAAAAAAATTGTTGAAGTTCTATACAATACTTCATCAACTTAGTTAAAGACTAACTCATTAACTTTTTCAAACTCAAAAAATGTCCCAAAGTCTCTTGATATTATTTAAATTGTTCAAACCGAACTTGAAGAAAAGATCGAGTTTGATCAATTATAAACACAAAAAAAAAAATCAGATCACTCTTCTTTTTATTTAATATTGAGCAAAAAAAAAATTATTTCAACATATCATCAACTCAACATATATATATTGGACCTCCTCAAGGACCGGGCTCTGAAGTGGTGGCCTCCTTGGCCTCATAAAAGGTCCGGCTCTGTATGCGCATGTAAGTAAATACAAATCGGTCACATGTCCGATCCGAAAAATACTAAATAACATTTGGACCGGTTAAACCGATAAAAACTAGTCAAAAATATCAAGAACCGGTAAATCCGATCCGAAAATTACTAAATAACCGTTTGATCAGTGAAATCAGTCAAAACTAGTCAAAAAAGATCAATATCCTGTTCGACTTGTTCGTACATTTTATTTTTTTTAATTTTAAATTTTTTTTTTTTTTCTTTAAAAAATTTATTTTTTATATTTATATATATGATTATTTTTCAGTTCACCAGTCGAGCCATTTTTCGAAGTAAACATGGTCACCCCACAAGCCAATTATGAAACATTGTTTTTTCCCCATCTGCAATTTGCACTTCGCTTTCAGAAAGACAAATCACAATTGGGCCGGGTCGTTGTTACTGGGTCCATCTGCATCGGTGCGTGTGTGTTACATCTGTATTAAAATTTCAAATTAAAAACTTTGTTAAATGCATAATTTAATATAGATCCCCAAAAATATTTCATGATTAACGAAATAACTAATAATAAATAATTAATTACATGAATTTTACAGAAAGTCGAGTATTATACTTCCACTGTTCCAAATATAAAGTTCATATTCATTCCAAATACAATGTTCAATATTTATATTTAGCATCAATCTAACCATATTTATTAAATATATTAATTATTTTTAAAACATTTTTATATTTAATTAAATCACTCATTAAATAAGGATAAATGATAATTATGAAGAAAAGTGGGTTGAATAAAGTAAATATTTTTTTAAAAAAATTGAATAAAGTGATCTGCAAATACTCGGTTACAGCTCCTACTTATACAATAGACAGCACGAATAGATAGACAAGTCACTGAAATTGAAATTACTTAGCAGCGGTCCATCTGTATAAAATATCATATAAAAATAACTTTACGAATTATGGCGGCTTCACAATCAAGATTAAATTTTTTTAAATATAATTTTACGAAATTATTATTATATTGCATGGTTAAATACGAATTAATTATTTACCTTTCCCCATGGCGGTTTGAGAAGACCAGGTGACAATATAATTTTTTTTTATATACTTCATTCTTTATGCATTACTTTTACTAATGTAGTTTATATAAAAATATATTAAATATGTAAGGCAAAAACTTGTGTGAGACGGTCTCACGGATCGTATTTTGTGAGACATATCTCTTATTTGGGTCATCCATAAAAAATTATTACTTTTTATGCTAAGATTATTACTTTTTATTGTGAATATCAGTAAGATTGACTCGTCTCAAAGATAAAGATTCGTGAGACCGTCTTACAAAAAAACGTACTAAATACTAAATATGTAAATGTTTTTCCATCTTTGAATGAAGAATAGGGACCAGGAAAATATTGCTTTAAAATATGTAACTTGATGGGGGGACAGATGGATTTTTAGACCTATGTTGTGTGTTTTTTTTAGTTATTTATTTATTTATTTATTATTTATTTATTTTCTGTGTGGAAGAAAACTCAGCTACTTCTTGCATTGAGGCTACCACCATAAGAAATGGGCCGTGAGGTCATTTTTGCTGTTTAGAGGTTTGTGGGCCGGATTCGTGGGCTTGCTCATCAACTATATCACCATTACATAGTTTTTAAAAATTTATTATACCGAAATTTTTAAAGGGAGACGATATTTATATCTTTTTGCAATCAAATGAGACACCTTCGTTTATATACAAGCACTAAAAACTTTTAATGTGAGCTAACGTGATCTGGTAACTTTGTGCGACAAATTCGTCCGTGAAGAGTTTATTTAACTAAAAATTAGCGACTTCGAATTTTATATTCTAAAAAAAGAAGAAAAAAAAACTACTATTAACATGTGATAGTTACATAAATTATTATATACTGTATACCTTAAAACTTTGAACTGAAAATCCTAAACTGGCAACTGATCCTTGATCCCAATACAGGTCAAAATTCTATAAGCAATATGTGCCATATCCGGCCTCGTTTCCGAGTTCGAAGCCAGAGCAAGATTCGCCACTTCCACCAAAACCCGCAACTGTTCCGCATTCACCTTGCCATTAAGTTTCGGATCCACCATTTTCACCAACATTTCTACATCATCACAATTCTTCCGGCACTCCTGAGTCCATTCAGCCAATGTAAACGAGCCCTGCAACGATCTCAACCCGGTGATCAGCTCGAGAAGTAGAACCCCGAAGCTATAGACGTCGCTCTTCGGCGACACGATTCCGGTTTGTAGATAACTTGTGTCGACATAGCCGAGGGAACCCTTTACCGCAATTGGTGTGTGGGCTGTTTGGGGGTCGTTGCCGAGCTTGCACAGCCCGAAATCCGCTAGTTTTGCGTGGCTGTCATCAATCAGGAGGACGTTGGACGACTTGATGTCTCTGTGGATGACAGGAGGATCGGCGACGGAGTGGAGATAGTCCAGGGCGTAGGCGATGTCGAGGGCGATGCTGAGGCGATCGGACCAGCTTAGGATTCCGTCAGATTGGCCTTGGTGGGTATGCATTCGGTCGAATAGGCTGCTTCTTGGGACGTATTCCAGGAGTAGAAGTTGCTCTCCTGGTGAATTGTCATTAGCAATTTCAGTTTCGGTTTTAACAGATTAAATGTATACACATACAAGAACACATACCTTTCTCCAAGCAGAATCCCATCAGGCACACCAAATTCGGGTGAGAAATCCTAAGCAAAACCGAGATTTCATCCAAGAACATCTTCTGGCTGCCACCCCTCTCCTCCATCACCCTTTTCACCGCACCAAATCTTCCATCTCCAAGCTCTGCAAGGTACACATATGAAGTCGCTCCGACCCCGACCCGAATCCGGAAATCACTCGTGGCCACCTTTAGCTCCTCTAGTGAATATGTCCTGATTGAATAGTTTTTGATTTTACAGCTAATGGTTTGTGGTGCGATCTCTATACACTTCTGATCGCTTTGATCCTCTAAAGATTTATCATCTTGAGACTCCAAATACACAACCCATTTTCTTAAAATGATCGTGAGAACGATGACTAGAGTTATTGCACCAGCAATCAAATAGCTTCTTCTACTTGATGTGGAGAAACCAAGAAACCACATGTTTGCTTCTGTATAGGCGTATTATTCCTTCATTATTTCAATATTATGCCTTAAATATAAAATGCAATAAATTATGATGAACAACTTATATGATTGCGATTGGTGGGATGATATTTTTACGTACGTAACACGAATTAAATCGCTAATCAGAAAAATACCAAAGAAGATCGCATATAAGTACAATTATATAGAATCAAGAGTAATTCAGAAACGAAGTCAATGCAAGAACGGCATGAGATACATCGAGAACAAGAGGACTCGACTTTCGTGGCCATATTTTCAAATTTTAATTAATTGGAGAAAGATTTAGTGCATATATTCCCATCTATAGTCACTATTCAATGCAAAGTAAGAATAATAACGTGGTTGTTAAATAAAGATCCATGAATTTGGTTTTTTCGTAGGAGGACTTGTCATTGAATATATAGTGTCTTATCAATTCTTACGCATGTTAATCATTGAATCGGTCAACTAAAAGTGACTCATGTTGATTCTTGATGCCCACTTTTATCTTAAGTGATGTTGATATATGTCTTGTTAACTTTAATGGAACGAAAATTCAAAGAGGTAGGGATGGTAATTTGGCACCCAAATTAACTAGCTAGGTAACAAAATTAGGTAATATTTATTTTACAAAAACTTGTGTGAGACGGTCTCACAGATCGTATTTTGTGAGACAGATCTTTTATTTAGACCATCCATGAAAAAGTATTATTTTTTATGTTAAGAGTTATTTTTTATTGTGAATATCGGTAGGGTTGATCCGTCTCACAGATAAAGATTCGTGAGATCGTCTCTCAAGAGACTTACTCTATTTGTGTTTATCTGATGACTATATCGATTGGGTCCGTATGTATTAGATAAATCCAGAAATCATGGTGAATTGAGTGATTTAATTTATTTTTAATTAAAAATAATTATATATGAAATTATTCAATCGGATCGTGCACATTATTACTGCACAATGTTATTTGCATTGGCAAATTGTATAAAAATCCTAAATGAGAAAATAGAAAATTCCAACGGCACAGATATATCATTTAAATATATATCTAACAATACTTTATAGTGACTTACCTTAAATGTTGTTTATATATTTCAAATTTAATAATGTTCAAGAACAATGAAAATCATAATTTTAAAATCTGACCTGATACTGGAAAAATAATTAGTAAGGGTCTTTTAATTAACCATTTGTTAAGTTGTCCCATACATTTATGATAATCGATTTCAAACAATTATATATTTTGAATATGTAACAAATAAATAAAGCAGTTCAATAAAATTCAATATTATTGTAAACTATCTCTCGTTAAATTTAAAACTTTTATTCAAAAAATCAGATACCTATTCTTCTCTTTTTATAGCTAAAAAATTATAAAAATAATAACAATAATATGATGAAATTTTAAACCAATAAAATAATTGTAATTAAAACAACAACCACAACAACAACAATAATAATAACAATAACAACAAACAATGAGAGCCGTGCTTACTCAACCCTTTGATGAAATTTGAAATAAATATAACAATATAAAATAATATATATGTTCATGTATCACGTGTTTATATAATTTATTTTTTGTGCATAATTAATTTAATATAAACATTATAAACAATGTATATTAAAAATATATGTATTTATTTTATTATAACATATACTAAAATGACATTCCAAGGTAATTACTAGTTTGGGTATATTTTTTTACATCATAATATAGATATTATCATGCTCTATATTTTCATGGGATGGTTCAGTCTGATATACCAAAATTTTTTACCCATTCTATACATATCACATTCAAATATTCAATATATAAAAATTACACTAACAACGTATTGAAATACCGAGATTTGGTATATCAAAATTTTGGCATGCTACAACATACAGATTATACCAAATATTTTTAACATTCCTATATTTCGATACGATATCAATATCATATCGTTTGTATCAAAAAAATACATTTGCATGAAGGGGGAAAAAAAAGCAATGCAATGCAATGTGATTACAGAAACTTTAGACAAAATTGTATGATATTTTAAAAATTGATCATTTTGAGTTTTTGACCTTAATTTTCTGTTTATTTATAATTTCATTATTTAAAAAAAGCGTATATTTTTTAAAATTTATAGATATTGCTTCGGTATTTGGATATCATACCAACAATTTCAGTATCGACATCGTACAATACTGAAATTTTCGATACAATAATTTGTTATACAGAAAACTTAGATATTTTTTTCGCCCCTTGTCATACAATATGGCATAATAAAATATTTTCAAACTTAATGTTATATTTTTTCGACAATGTGATGATCACAACTTACTTGATATTTGAACAAGACAGCTCAAGTAGTATAAATAAAAAAACTTAAAAGCTCTAGTAATATAATATATGTCATCATTTTTTCATTTTATCTTTATTTATGATTTGCATAAAAAATAGTTTTATTTTTAAAAAAGGGTGTGCTCATTTGCTCCAAGAATATTTTCTCCCTTACTGCAATCAGACATCCTTGCACAAGATTTCATCCGCAATAGGGAAACGCGGCAATATATCTACAGGGACCTGGATTTGGTGAAAAATAAACAAATGAATTTTTTTAAAAAAATTTGGGTAACAGCTCAATAATCTAGCGTTTGTTGAGGTTGTACAATACCTTGATCATTTCCAATTTTTCAAGTGCTGATTTCAATGGTTGTGTCATCACGCACTGCTTCAAAAGAAGACATTTTGCCGCTTCTTTGTCGCCTTTCGCCTGTATCGTTAGAATCTCCCGACTTAAGCACTCAACCGCATCTTCAACCTTGATAAGGAAAACAATGACTCTATATGAGTTCATTTCAACGGGAGTTAAAAAAAGTGTCTTCTGCAGATCATACCTTATCGAAGTCGACAGAAAACGTTCCATCGTGATGTAGAACAAAGGCGCCCTTTTCAAACAAATAGTTGAATTGCAGCGCTTGTCCTTTCCTGGTCATGTTAAGCAGAGTTATTGGAATGAATTCTTGATGCAAAATCTAGAGTAGGAATACAAATAAACTAGAGTTTGCTTGGTTTACTTACCCATGAGCTTCCTCTAAACCAAAACGTACTGAACGGAAACAGCCGGCGAGAAATGAGACGTACATAGATTTTATCAGTGTTTTTGGGAGCAGGTCCTGGTCACAGATAATAAAGTTGCATTTAGTAAGACTGAAATTGCTATAGCTTAAGAGGAATACTTATCAGACAGGAAATGAAAAGGTTTAGAAATATTTTTAATATGATGATTCCAAGAATGAAGTGTACTATCACGTCCTTGGCCCACAGGCAATTGTGTAAGACTCTCCACAATAGACTCTGTTTGCAATTACTTTGTATGAAAATGATTAATTCAAGTTGCAAAATAGATCATTGAGTTTCGCAAAAGCTATTAAGAAGTCTCCCACAATCTGATATGAGATAGGTTGTTATCAATAACATTCGATTGATTTCTAGTGTTCAACGAAGTAGGCTTTGCATTAAAATATGTATAAATAACATTTGATCCTGAACGTAACATGTACGCTGGAAACATGGAAACACTATATCAATCAGTCAAGATGACAAACTATAAAGGTACTAGAAAATGCTACAGGTCACACTTGGCAAAAAGCAATATCGGAGAGCTTCGAAATAATGGAAAGTAAATTTTCATCTTAACCATACATCACGATTTCGAACACTTATTTGCTAAAACCTTATCTAAAGTATGTAATTTTGGAGAGATGCACCAGTTGTTCATTTGGAATTCAGATCTTCAAATAATTTAGTAATTGATGAAACCAAATTAGTTTTCTGCAAGTAAAACTTAGTTTGCCCTCATTCCCTCCAAATTCTCTCCAGTTATTGACAAATAAAAATTATATAAAAAAAAAAGCAGGACATAAACAACATTTAGTTAGCCACATAATATCACCTGAGTCGTAAATTATGAAACATACTGAAGAAAATCAATCTAGTGGAAAAAACGTTACAAGACATTGAAAATCTTCAGCTCCTTTTACTTAACATCACGCCGAGGGGAAAGGAGTATTAGCAAAAATCATAATCAAAGAACAACCATGGAAATGTTATTCAAAGATCATTGTTACCTTGTTAACAAGAAATCTCAAGGCCCAGAGGCCAACAATGTCAGCTTTAGCTTCTTCGAGAGCTGAATGAAGTTCTTGCAACTCCTGGGTTCATACAAACAATGTTCTTTTGACTGTCAGCATGAGGATCAAGGAAAATATGTAGGCGATTATTGAGGGGGAAAAAAAGAAAAACACAAAGTCCAGGTTCATTACTTTTCATATGTACGTCCAGGTTCATTACTTTTCACATAGCATAATATTTTTACAGCTGATTTGAACAATCAATCACTTTATCAAGACGAAAAAAAGGATGATTAATTGGAAGGCAGCAGTATCACATGATTATCGATGAAGAATATTTTTAAAGTCCCATGCTAAGATGGTACATATTTCATACGCTGTACTGAACATATTTGGAACCCATAAATCACCTTCATCATATGCAAATACCTGGTTGAAACATGAAAGTTTAATATAGAAATCATAACCTTCTTGACACGTGAGACAGACTCAATCCATTTATTGTTCCAAACTAGATATAGCAGACGAGAACCAAAAGAAAGGCGTAAGTCAAAGGAAATGTTAACACAATAACAAATGCAACCGACCAATCTCACTGTCGATGTTTCTCCATTTGGAAGCTGTATTGTATGAGGTCCAATACCATGGCAACATTCATGACAAATTGTGTGAGTGAAGAAAGAGTCAAAGTCCACATATTTCCTTTGTTCCTGACCTATGCATACTTCAGATATAGGTTTTAGAATAAGCTTGAACCTGGTCATGGGAGGTAAGAGTGAAACCTTAACATCTCACAATAAAGCTATTTTTCATAATAACTCCAACCTTAGAGCACATTCTGAACTTATATAATATAAAACATTTAATAGATTACACTGCAAGGGAGGAATCTGTACTTTGATTCTGAAACATTTTTTAGCATGACCATCGAGGTTCCTCGATCTTTTACTATTCTTTCGTCATTTGGAAGATTAAATGCAACTGTCTGTGGGCCCTTCACATCCTGCAAGACGGTGAAGTCATTAATACGTACACATTTTAGAACCAAATACTTGACACTGCATCAAAAACTATAATTATTGGTCATAATGCAATTCAAATCTTTAAACGTATAGCCACACAAAACTACCAGGTCAATTACTGCTACCAGCACCCAATTATATGATAAAGTACTCCCACAAAAGCCAAGCATATACAACTCAAAACACTCACCCCGGCATTGTAAACAAGCTGCACAACTCGAATTGGAGCCGCGATAACATCTTCTGACTTGTAAACATCATCCATTGGAAGATTCTTCTCCAGAACCTACAAAGGTATAACTTACTGAAGAATGAATGAAAAACTGAAACAAGTACAGTGTTTAATCACAAGGAACAAATAAATAGAGCACCTGCAAATGGTCACCAAATAATTTGAGTTGTGAAGTCGCTTTGTCATCACGAATTCCAATGAAAGCCTCAAAAGTTGCCTAGAGGCAAACAGTATATGAGGCACAACACTAGGGGAAAACAATCATAAAAATATAATATATTTTGGTATCCAGACAATATTCTGAGGTTAATCGTGTGGCCATGAGTATAACTTCATGCAAAATATGTCTTACAGTCATCAGCAGTCATATGACCAGTTCAGAAATTTTTTATGGAAGTCAATACTTCATAGTTTGTATCTTGCTGAGTCAAATTACTGAGTTATGCAAGCATACGGAATAGGAAAAACAAAAGTAAAGGCAGTTTCACTACAAACAATGCCCTTATTTATGGTGGCCATGAAGAATACCTTGTACCCAAAATTTGTGTCTTCATATGTCTCATATGGGCCTATAGTAATATCCAGCTTTGAATCCTTGAAGACAGAATCAAAACAAAGCAAATAACTTTTCCAGCTCGATGGAGTGTAACCATGAAGGCAAAAAGAACACATCTTAAACTTTTCTACTGAGTTATGAAACCAGTCCATAAGATGCTAATGAAAATTATATCATCATAAAAAGCAAACACTAACAAGTAATGTATCAACATAAGACTAACATTTTCACATATGTTTCTTCCTCTTACATCAGAATATTGCATGAAATATAAGTACTCCCAATTTTTACTTTTTGTTCGTTAATTAATCACTACTCTCGGCCAGTTGTTCAGTTCAGAGTAAAATTATGATACCCAAAATGCGAAAATGGTCATTTTGGTTTCATCCTTAAAAGACATGAACGATAATGAAAAGATAGTTGGTGAACTAGACACCAATTCCAAAAAATATACTATAATATTTGAATCAAATATACTATACCTTACAACATCTCACTCTAATAATCATGCACACAAATATCAATTCAAACATAAGCTGATAACATTTACTTTACAAAATCTTAATAATTTGAGACACACGGTAAAAACTCTCTATAGAAAATAATGCAAAAGATATCTTTTATCTCCTTAAGTCATTTCTCATAATATTTTCCAATAATTTTTCCTCAAAGTATAAAAGTAAAACCAAACATTGCGATAAAATCTCACTGATAAAAGAGATTCTTCTGTTTTTTGTCGTTTCTGTATCTAAAAAAATTTTAAAAGTTAACAATCACTGCATAAAATAGAGAATAGCAAAAATGTTCTCCTTCCATATAAATTTTGGCATGAAACTTAAAATCTTTCTCATCAAAAGGCAATTTTTGCCACTGATGAGATATGTCATATTAGACTCAAAGATTGAATTGATCCATAATGTAGAATTCTTTAGATGAATAGCTACTATGGACTTATTGAGTAAACGAAATCACATATACACAATGGCAACCGCATAATGAGATATATCTGAGGACAGAAAAAAATATTAACCAACCAACCAATTTAGCTACAATAATGTTAAGAATGAATCATAATTCTGATGAACTAACCAGTTCCATCCATGCTATATCGGAATCATAGTATTCATTTGACAGCAAAGCATCAGCCTTGCTATGCAAGAGTTTCTTTAAACTGCACCAGAAGAAACCATCCATCAAAAACCAAGTTAGTGTTGCCCAAGCTAATTACCTGATTAAAATATCATGAACAATCACAGTGCACCTGGAAGAGTTGGTAAAATCCCCAGCTTTGTGCAATAGATAAGCTATTTTTTCCAAGAAAGAACTGTATTCCTCAGAGTAAGAGACAATATATAGATCATGAGCATCACCAGTACATTCAGATATGGAGGATGATACTGACTTATCCAAGACTCTTTCACTTTCCCGTTTGATAACATTGAAAAAGCCAGTGGCTAATTTTTTCTGTTCCTCTGGGAGACTATTTTTCCATAATTCAAATTCCTACAAACAAAAAAAGAAAATTTAACCTGAGTTGTGACCAACACAATGGAGTCCATATGAAATGTCACAAAAGTAGATTAAATAGATGCCAAGCCTAAGTATCTTTTTCACGCATGATAAATACCATTTTATCCATATCTGGAGGATAAAAATTAGCGCCAGCTGGTTTCACAACAGGAAATGCCATTCTATATTCAACACCTTTCCACCCTGCCACTGACTTTGTAGCTTCAGGAAGCAGCTTCACTGCGGAGTCTGCGGTAGTCAAAAATGCCTCATTTTCGTCCAAACAGGACCTGTGACGGGAACATGGTTATGGTGAGACCTAGAGGATACCGAGGTTACGAACAGAAAAGTTCAAAGTGAAGATTTCATGAAATAGAAATTCTAAACCTGAGGTCTAGAGACTGCGAACCTGATAAAATTGATGTCGACCATAAAATATAATGTGAACCAGTTGCAACACTTCCAGAACAAAAAAAAGTTACGTTTGTGTTCTTTTGGATTCTTCGAGCAAGAGGATAGGAGGAAAAGATATAGAAAAAATTATGAAAGATGTATTTTCATGACAGTTGTACTGTTTCCTTGGTCATTTTAATAATAAAAAATAATAGAAATACTTTAGATTGCCTAAAAAAGGACAAAATCCCCGAAGTTGCATCACACATAATCCTTAGGAATAATGACAGACAAATAGAGAGGCATGTTTAACGAATTAGCGGGAAAAAAGCCAACTGGTTATAGTCCTTTGGACACTTAAAAGATAGCCAAATAGATGCATAAATGGATTATAGATGTATAAAGTAATAGTGGAACATAAGGCCAAGAAGCGTCATATGGAGCGAATATACGAATATACCATGGACTCTTGTTGACTAGATAATACATCCATTTTAACTTGTCCAACTGAGATTCATCAGCATGTTGCTCTAGCCAATCTCTTAAAGATGGATTGCTGCACCAAACCTGTTCTCATCAAGATGGAAAAACAAGAAATCCAAATAGAAATTTAGGAAATATTTCATCAAGATGCAAAAACAAGAAATCTTGATGCAAAAACAAGAAATCCAAATAGAAATTTAGGAAATATTTCATCAAAGTATCTGCGAAAAAAAGTAGGCAGAGAGAGAGAGAGGTTCATGTCATCATAGAGTCGTATCATAATGGTCATAATGAAATTGAATCAGAAAGTTTCAGACCAAAGCAGTTTCTCATAATTTCCCAGGGAACAACTGTATTATGAAATGATGATTTACATGACCACATGCAACAAAAATATGAAACCTAAACAATCATCACAACTACAAATTGTGTAGAATTGGCCCCATAACCTCAGAAAAATTACATGGACCAAGATGCTTAAGCTCTAGATATTCAAGTTAAGCTGCTTGATAGCACCCAGTTTTAGTACATGCCTCATTCATTGAAATTGTTAAAATAAAGTTTTATCTGAAATACAGTCATTCCCCATGTAAAACAGTCACTTATCAAAAATATCAATTTCCGGTATAACAATGGCATAATAAATAACCTGCTGAAAGAAAATTTGGTCCATGATTCTTGCAGCCTTAACGATTAGTTTCAGGGCTTCCTTGTCTGCACTGCTGAGCCCCATTAACTGTCAAGCACATGAGAACAAATTAACCTAGTGCGGACTGCATCTATGAGGTATTTTATTGATGAAAATGAGCTATACAATATTCAGTTTTCCTTTGGGATGGAATATTAAAAGCCCAGTAATTTGTTTGTGCTAGCATGAAAAATCTTTACAAAGTAAACCACAAAAATAAAGGGAATAAAACTGAATGTCATGGCTTTCAGATCCTAGAGTCACTCTAGGCTGTGAGCATTTTCATGAAGTAGTCAACATCTAATACACTTGAAATATCCATACATGCTTTGCCAACATTTGGGAGGAGAAAAGATAGTGTATCAAAGTTAAAACCTCTGCTTCAAGCGATACTGGAGCATAACGATTTAGCTGCTTCTGTAGAATCAAAGCACGTGCTTCAGCATTTTGTGAATACCTAGAATATAAGGGAAATAGTATCATGAAGTTATACGAGAAGTGCATGAGAGACATTGAATACTTTACTCCAGAAGTGTTGAACATGTCATATGGCATAAAAATATACCAGAAGAACAACAGTTTAAAAAATGTTTTTTCACAAGCCTATTACAATACAAAATGAAAAAAAAAATTTGAGTTGCTAAACACAGCTTACATTGAAAAGTAAAAATAATATAATTTTCAAATAGACAAACTGCTAATGCAGTGGCAAAAGAAGGCCGATCTATTCACTACGGATAAAAACACAAGAGACGTAACAAGAAACAATTTGGAGAACATCCAAAACTCTTCATAACATACCTCTTTGACAAAATTTCAAACAGATGGCTATATTGATCATTTACATCATAGGGCACATACTGCGGATCTTCTTTCAGAAGCAAGTTTCTATACTCCTCTAAAGAGATATATTTAACGGCTGACACCTCAGACTCCTTCAAACAATATAGAACAAAGCATTGACACTTCAGAAATGTTTCGCAGAATATGAAATCATGAGTACTTGGTAAATGCCAATGTCACCGATTAGCAAGAACTGGATCTCGATTGGCATGATAAAATGAAGTTATTTCAAGTGAAAGAAAGAGGAATTACTGGTATTTATTAGCAAGAAGCTCTGCTTAAATTTTTGTATTTTCTGAAAAAATAAATGTGAGTCGCAACTTAAGCCTGGAACAGTTGTATAGAGTACAGTGGATGCTTCAAATACAAAGTAAAATTCAGATTTACAGGTAAATGAACGAGTAGATCCCCCTCTGCTTTATATTCTCACCTTTTATTAAATTCTCCCATTTTCTTAAATCACTAATAATATTAACCATGAAACAAGACAAAACTGTGGGACAACATCCGTTTTGCTAACAAGCATGAGAAAATTGTTTGCTGTTATGTACCTAGAGTTTTCTAACTAGATGAGGCATTAAGCAAAAGTAAGAGAAAAAGGCTGAACATTCTTGTACAGATGAGTAAAAACCTTCTGACCTGTAGAGTAAATGCCTCCAACGGAATAGGATCTATGGTCGTGACAAGGTACACATCATTGTATTCATTGTTAATGAATTTGCCATCATTTATGACACTGCAATTATATTGAGAACATATCCAAAATGAACAGCTCTGTTAGCAAACATTTGTCAATAGGAGTAACAGATAAGTTAGTTCATCAATTTCTTCTGCTAATGAACCTTGGTTAACACTATTTTACAGGGAAAATAAATAAAATAGTAATGGCTACAGACATAAAATCAAATAACACAACGAAATATGTGAATTTATTTGCACAATAATCTTCACAATAAAAAAAATCATTGATCGATTAAATTTGGGCAAAAAGAAAAATGCACGACAGAAGAAATTCGGTTATTAACGAAAAGAATGCAAACAACCCTACCAATTACTGGTGACTGGTGCTCACCACTGGGTATGAAAAGACGAAAAGTTAAACAAGATTAGTAGATTACTCAGTTTGAGGTTTTAGAGACCAACCATTCTTGAAGAAAAACAAATAGCAGTTCAAATGCATCCTTTGGAAGCATAATACCAAGCTCTTCATGCAGTTCCCTCCTGCAAGCATCAATGAGAGATGAGTAATGTTCCCTAACTGAAAGTAAGCAGAGATGCTAAGTACGTCTACCAAGTTAAGCAAAAGGAGATAGTACAAGGGTTACCAGTTAAAAAAAAGCATATAAAATGCATTAATTAAACAGCCTATCATAAACAGACATGCACCACCTGGCTTTATAGATGGTATATTTGCCAGTACTTATTAAATTAACATTCCAGACAAGTATTTGTGTTTAATTAATGTCTAATGCTTCAATATTCAGTAAATGTCCTGTAGACTTTTGACACGAGGAAGGGCCTCTACTTTTTATAATATCACCATTTCTAAAACCAGGCTTTCCTTGACAATGTGCTTATGTCCGGTGAAAATCAAGTATCAAAGTAGAAAAGAAAAAAGTTAGTACAATAAATCTGCAGGGGACACTAAAAGGAACCACTGTGATACTAACAGGGCAATAGTCATATTTATGATACGAATCATGATCATAGAACATGACTCATTGAATCATAAACATACGGGACTGGATGAAACTAATTGAGACTCAAAGCCTCAAACTTTCTGCACTGGCAATGTAAGAAAAATCGTTTGATTCTAGTATAATCAACAAAAATGGGTAAGCCATACCTTGCTGTCACAAGAGAAGAATCGCCAGCAGAAATATGACCTGCACTAGATATATCCCACTTCCCAGGCCACGAGTCTTTACATTCAGCACGTAGTTGGAGGAGGAGTTCTTGGGTGCTCTCAGCAAATATCCACACATGAACAGCTCGATGATAATCACCATCTCTATGCACATCTCCCCTGTAAAATCACACTCACTACATAACCACAGGAGAAAATATTCAAAAACGTTCGCAATAGATTCCAATGCCGAAACAAACTTCAAGGATTAAATAACGCGTTTTATAATTAAATACTCATCAACTGAAAAAGATACGCAGGGAGGATCAAGCCTGTCATTGCCAAGAATACATTCAAAAAAGCCGGGGGGCGACCAATGCAAAAAAAGCGAATTCAGAAACAACATTTAAAAATACAGCATCAACAAATTTCCACAGCCCGCCATGAAATCGCAAAAACACCCCTTGCAATAAAATATGAACAATATATAGAGCTCATCATATCGTCATACAAAAACCAAACGACGACAAAACAGAAAGGATAAAGCCATCGTTCCCAAGAAAAGAGGGACGAAAAAAGAAGAAAGTTTAAAAACATCCCACAAGCGATTCAAACTCAAAGAATGCATTGCAAAGACGGAAAAATCGACATTTCTCCTTCAATATCTCTTCATTTGGCACTTCAAAGAGTTTTTAAAGAAAAGGGGTTGACCTGGGTTTGGAGATGCCAGTTTTCTCTCCATTCTTAGTAAGAACATAAAGGTGCTCTTCCATATTATCTGCCATCATTTCTTGTCCAACGGCAACAGAGTGGAGTCACTTTTGAAAATTCTAAATAATAATACCAACTAAAACTTCGGTCAGCACATAAGTCTGAGATATATATCAGGTAAATTCGGAAAACAGACGCAACAGGCAGAAAAACGAATCTCAGAAGCTTTTAAAAAAAAGAGAATTAAATAAATCCTCATTCGATAATTAAAGTTAAATATTCCATAATAATCAAATTTTTTGAACAGTTTTTTTTTATAATTTTAAAAATATATTTTAATCAATCACTTCCATATTTTATAAATCAATTTTCATCGTATTTTTTTTATTTCTTATAATTTCAATTTATAAAATTGGTAATTTTTTTTAAAAAAACGCATCCTTCTCGTTTTTTTGTGTGGAACACATGTCTTGAATGTAATGACTCGGTAACATGTATCATTATCCTGATACTTCTTTGTCGAAATATAAATATACATTATATTTACAATATATATAGATTAAAAAAAAGTGACGTTATTTAGTGATTTATACCTTGACTTTACCTATAAATTTTACATTAAAAAAATAGAATATAAATCGCAATTCCCGGAAAATGATATAAAAAAAAAATCTATGATTGAGAAATGTTTACATGTTGGTCGGATTAAATCTGGCCCATATTATCTGCTCCTGGGTCTAAGATCCAGTGATCTGCTATGATTGGGTCGGCCCAATTATGAGCATGAAAACCCAATTCACATGTCTGAGAACAACTTACACCCTTTGTGAGCAATATTTTGCAAGATATCACAATCTTTGTTTTCATCGGTTTTCGAGTTAATTATGCTGACATCCCTTAATATTTTTTAATATAACAAAATTTTAAAAATTACAGCTACCTCGCTCCAAATTTGGACGAAAACAAAAAGGAAAAATGTTTGTTATATCCTCAAAAACGTTTCATAAAAAAATAATCAAAAAATTGAAAACACGATTAACCAATTATTTGATTTTGCAATAATCAGTAAAAAGATAGAAAATATAGGGAAAAAAATTAAAAATGAAAATAGTCAAAAATTGAACTACTTATACTTGATTAATGAAATGTTACTCTGAGTACATTACTTTATCAATGAAATTAGTTGTTTTATTGAATTTGCGTAACTGGAAAGATCACGATTCGACTTTGATCATTATAAACTAGTACGAAGCTCGAGTCCTTACACAAACGGATCTAATTTTAACAGTCAGAACAGTAACCTCACATATATTGATAGCCGACTATCCTTATATGCACACAATTAATGGACAGTGATATCACATATATAATTGTTCATTTTTAGATGCGTCTAATTAATGGGCCCTTATAAACTTTCCAGATATATCAAATTTCACGTGTTAAAGCTGTCAAGAAAATAATAATTTTGATCAAATTTATAATAATTGAGGTTCAAACGATCTTCCCAAAACATGCCAATGTGGAGATTTTTTTTTTTGTTTTTTTAATAATGGAGAGATTTTTGATTTTACGCATTATTTGGATGAATATGATGTATCGTATTCTAGTGAAAAACTTGATGATGCATGCATTCTGTTCTCAGGATTTTGAGGCACACAACTTGATATATATTACTAATTTTTTTAATATATCACAATCGGATATTATTTAATGCTTTTTTTTCAGTGAGGATAAAAAAAAAAGTTGGCGTCGGCTGCCACATTTTTCTTAAAATTAAACTGTAACAAATATTTAAAGTATACCATCTCAAAAAAAATTATTAAATTATGCATTTGTTGTATATAATATAAAATTAATGAATCTTGATTTATATTATCAAAATTAATGCTTTTTTTTTAGTGAGGACAAAAAAAAAAAGTTAGTGTCGGCTGCAACATTTTTCTTAAAATTAAATTGTAACAAATATTTAAAGTATACCATCTAAAAAAAAAGTTATTAAATTATGCATTTGTTGTATATAATATAAAATTAATGATAATTTATATTATCAAAATTAATGCTTTTTTTTAGTGAGGACAAAAAAAAAGGTTAGCGTCGGCTGCCATGTTTTTTTTAAAATTAAACTGTAAAAAAATTTAAAGTTTACCATCTCAAAAAAAAATTTATTAAATAATGCATTTGTTGAATATAATATAAAATTAATTATAATATAAATATTGATTTATATTATCAACATTAATCATCATTCTTATCTTATAGGTCATGAGTGATATGATCACCATTAAGTAAACCAGGGACTCCTCTAAGCCTTTAAAAATTATTTTTCAATGAAAATTGAAAATATTACATTAATAACAGATATATACAGAAATATTTTTATTTTCAAAAATAATTATATATTACAATTATGCGTTGAGCATATTATGAATTTTATGGCTATCTCATATTAGTCATCTATATTTTAATTATCTAAGGAGTGATGCAGAAACATGAATCATGAATCATGTATGTTCAAAATATATATGTATATCATTTGTTCATAAATTTCAGTGTTTCAAATATATAAATTTCAAAAAGCATATATAAAATATATGATGGTCGATTTTAAAATATTAGCACGAGTTAAAAACAAAAAGCTCACTTACAATTATGCTCCAAAAATGATGAAAGAACAAGCTAGAATTTATCACCCAAAAATCAGTCACTTCGTATAAGTGTTTGCGACTTATTAAACCATTGGATCATTCTTAAACTTGGATAATATATTTATAAGTAAGTGAACTAAATTGTAAATGGTGTAGATCGGGTTTAAAAGTTTTCTAAACCAATTTATGGACAAAAAAGATACGTATAGTTTTCTTGCGAAAATATATATAGAAATTGAATCTTGGATTTGACTGAATTTTGGATGTGATATTCAGAACATAAGATAATATATTTTGAAGGGTAAAGATTGTAAAGCATCACTAGAAAAAATAGATAGAATGTTATTCAAAAATTTTGCTGTTAATACAAGCTCGAAAATGTGGAGAGAAAGTATGTTGAATGTTGTATATTCAATTCAGAAATCAAAGCAAGTATTTGTAGTAATGGTAGGAGGAGCTAAAAGCATAAAGTTCGTCATTCAAAACAATGAGTAGGTCTCTTGTGAGACGGTCTCACGACTTGACATGCAGTGGGAGGAAGCTCATCCACCGGGGCGAAGTACCGGGACAAAACATGGCTCGGGTCTATGATAGGATGAAGGGGCAAGTCCAGAAAATTGGATATAAGATCATCTAAAGACTTAAAGATGATTTCGAGTGGTTGAAGTTTATTGCTCTTGCGTAGGGCTGCTTGTTTTGAGATTGATATTGGATTCTTGGACTTTTCAAGAATTTGAGAAGTGGAGTGTGCCATTAGCATCTGAACTTTGATAAATGGAGATACAGCCATTGATTTTGGAAAAATAACAGAGATTAAAGAAGAAAACAGGGTGTCCATTTTGTTCTTTATTAATTTAGTATGTTTGTTGTGTTATATAAAGCAAAATTTTCAAGAGTTTTCATAAAAACAAGGTAGATGATGGCCACGCGCGTTAACTCGACGCATTAATACAGGTATTAATGCTGATCTTTTGTTGTATATATATAGAGGTAGATCTGCTTAACCTTCGCTTCCGGCGGTGTTTTTGGTTAAAAAAAAATATATTGGACGCATTAATCAATTTTAAAACTGTAACAAGTGTTTTATTGCATGTTTTCATCATGCCTCCTCCTTAGCCCCACAAAATTGAATCGAAATTAATTGCCATATGAGTCTTGTTACGCATTTAACAAATAGTTATACACACTTAAAATAGTTTAACAAAAATTGTAATGTGTAAAATATAAATATATTGGATTAAATTTTTTTATCAAGTTTTATGCTTATATTTTATGTTTTATTGTAACAATAAATATGAGCAAGGATACATAAAGATCCCAAGTCTGAAGATAGTGAGTAAGGTAATAAGGCCATCTCCAACCACAAAATCTATTTTAGTGTAAATTTTATACTAAAATAGTGCGATTTCTGCACCAAATACAACATTCATCTCCAACTCATTTACTTCAAATCTTACACCAAAAAGAATATTCTCGAAATATTCTTTTTATTTTACTTATGAATTTTACTGTTATATTAATTTTTTGTATTTGTATTAAATTATATTAATTAAAAATCATAAAAACGAAATATTTTTTAAATATTAATAATTAAAATAAATAAAAAAAATATTTTAAAAATCAACAATTATTAATTTATAATTTTTATGATTAAATATCTAATTGTTAAAATAATAAAATAAATATTATATTATTATTTAAATAATATTTATAATTTAAATACAAATATTCATAATAAATATAAATAAAAAAATTAAAAATTTATTTAAAAAAATACCACTGCGCCAAATTGGCGCAGGAGGAATGTAGCCAGCTCCATTGGAGATAAATAAGCTGCACCAAAATGGTGTGGTGCAGCTTTGGAGATGGCCTAATTACGTACATTTAAGTGGATAACATGACATGCCCTAATTCATGAATTTGAATTTTCAGAAAAAGATATTGAATTTTGCATAATCTTTTTGGATCATTGTGTCTAATTTTTATTTTTTTAATAAGTTGAGCTTGGATACGTGGATACCAAATGAAAAATATGAAAAAATTGTAGTTTTGGTCATTTATATTTGTCTCTTTAAGATTTTATTTATATAGATTATTAAACTCTAGTCTTAGTCTATTATATATATATATATACACACACCAGCGACATGCCCTATCACAAGAATATTTTTTGGGGCGGTAGCTCTGAAAAGACAAAATGCATTTCCTATTCTTTCCCCCGACCCCGCTATTAAGAAGGATGTTCACGATCTTAAAATATTCTATGTATGTAGGGAAAATAAGAGAAGGGATCAGATTTGTCGCAAGAATAACAATACAGTTTATAATGTTACAAGAGTGGGTATAGTAAGTAAAATCATACGAAAACAAAATAGAGGTACAATTATTTTGTAATTTCAATTCTTTTTTGATATGTTGTTGATGTGTTGTTTACGTAATACTCGCATGTCGTTTATAATATAGTTTCACATCAATACTTTAAGAAAAAATTACTGAAATTATCAAAAAATTATAATATGCATAACTAAAAGTCTAAAACTCATTTTGACAATATATAATATCAAAATTGTGAGAGACAAATATAATTGATGAAAATTATATTTTTCCCTGAAAAAACTCGGGTACTTCCATGATTAGTATTTTTCTTTCTAAGTTTAGTACTTGTGTAATTTTTCCGAATCATTCCAAAATTGAAATAATTTTGTACTAGTAATATTATGAATCACAATTACGCATATAAAACAACATATATAAAAAAAATTGTATCAGGACACTCACCATATATATCATATGCAAGTAGCCACGAGATTTTAAATTAAAGCAGAAAAAGCTCAGGAACAAGGCCATGTAGTGTATGATTAAAGAACAAGTTTTTGTGAGATGGTTTCACGAATCTTTATTCGTGAGACTAGTCAACTATATCCATATTTACAATAAAAAATAATATTTTTGGCACAAAAAATAATACTTTTCATTTGTGACCCAAATAGAATATATGTATCACAAAATTGACTTATGAAATTGTTTCACAAGAGTTTTTGTGATGATTAAAGTTAGTAATTAACGATTTCGTCCTGACCAAAGAAAAATAATTAATATGTTCACTATATAATATTTATTGAGTAGGTTTCTCGTGAGTGTGAGACGGTCTCACGAATCTTTATATGTGAGACTGGTCAACCCTAACGATATTCACAATAAAAACTAATACTTTTAGAATAAAAAGTAATACTTTTTCATGTATGACTCAAATAAGATATATATCTCACAAAATACGACCTTGAAACCATCTCACAAAAGTTTTTGTCCAGAGGCAATTATGGAGGGTATCATTACGCACTTACCATTTCTAGACTCCAATTGCCGATTAGTGGGAGGAAATGACTTGATTGGCATTTTGGCTTCTCACAACACGTACATTTGAACGGGAAACAAACAAGATAGCATCCGTTGTAACTTTTGAGGCACATTTTTATCAAAATTAAAAGTTTTAAAAATATTTAAATTATAAATTTGTTATATATTATATGTTTTTTTTAATTATAATTTTCTATTTAAATGATTATTAAATACATTGAAAAGTGATTTACCAAATATATAGGAATTAGTTGAGAAAAGAGAGCTGAAAGATTGATTAGATGTGTTAAAAGTACTAATAAATACATAAATAAAATTTTCATTTATATAGAATGTTGGGATAAAATAGATTTTTTTTTTTTTTTTGTGATATGTGCTAAAAAAGTAGTTACTCTAATGACACAAAATTTTATAATATAGTATAGAAGCACAAAACTATATATCAAAAACACCGATTTTATGAAATTCGATAATTATTTAAGTTTCTAGTTGGAATCAATTCTTTAAAAACACTTTAATAATTAATAACATAATATAATAAATGTTCATATTTAAAATCACAAATATTAAATATAATAAAATCTCTAATTTAATTCACCAATACAAGAGAAAAGATCTTTAACATTAACACAATATATATCGTCAAAAAAAAAAACATTAACACAATGTATATGTGTAGACTTTGGTTGCAGTTATTTAAATATATATATTTTATCGAAATTAATGGCAAACAATTGAAATTGCGAAATTATGATAATACATGACGACAGTGTACTCCATCGACGCTACTTCATTATGTACTAAAATAATTACTACTAAGTATATGATTTATGATCATTAATAAATCGAGTTGAAAAATTTTGTTATGATTTTAATTATAATTAATGAAATTATATTAAATATGTTATTTGTATTATTCATACGTGAATTTTTTAAATTTTCAAAGTGGATTATATATTAATTATATTTTTAAATTATTATTTGGATAAGGATAATGTAATTATATCAAATATGCAATTTGTATAGATAATGTGTGATTTTTAAGTTTTTAAAATGGATTAGATATTGTAGTTTTCAGTTGATTCATAAAATTATATTATAGTTTTTAATTATTATTTGGATAAGGATAATGTAATTTTATTAAATATGTGATTTGTATAGATAATATGTGAATTTTTGAATTTTTAAAGTGTATTAGAGATTATAGATATGAGTATTATTTGTATAAAAATAATGCAATTATATTAAATATGTGCTTTGTAGAGATACTATGTGAATTTTGAATTTTTGAAGTGGATTAGATATTGTAGTTATGAGTAAATTATATGAAAACATTGTTTATCTAAATGAATATGGTATTTTAGTAAAACTAATTTGTGTCACAAAGTCAAACCACTAAGGACTTCAACCATACCATTATACATGGTATATATTCTTAAAACTATTGCGTATTTTTATAAAAATAAATATGACAAAAATTTGTGTGAGACGGTCTCACGGGTCGTATTTTTTGAGACAGATATCTTATTTGGGTCATCCATGAAAAAATATTACTTTTTATTGTGAATATCGGTAGGGTTGACCCGTCTCACAGATAAAGATTCGTGAGACTGTCTCACAATCACGAGAGACCTACTCAATAAATATTATATAGTAAACATATTAATTATTTTTCTTTGGTCAGGACGAAATCGTTAATTACTAACTTTAATCATCACAAAAACTCTTGTGAAACTATTTCATAAGTCAATTTTGTGAGACATATATTCTATTTGGGTCACAAATGAAAAGTATTATTTTTTGTGCCAAAAATATTATTTTTTTATTGTAAATATGTATATAGTTGACTGGTCTCACGAATAAAGATTCGTGAAACCATCTCACAAAAAACTTGTTCTTTAATCATACACTACATGGCCTTGTTCAAGAGCTTTTTCTGCTTTAATTTAAAATCTCGTGGCTACTTGCATATGATATATATGGTGAGTGTCCTGATACAATTTTTTTTTATATATGCTGTTTTATATTTGTAATTGTGATTCATAATATTACTAGTACAAAATTATTTCAATTTTGGAATGATTCGGAAAAATTACACAAGTACTAAACTTAGAAAGAAAAATACTAATCATGGAAGTACCCGAGTTTTTTTAGGGAAAATATAATTTTCATCAATTATATTTGTCTCTCACAATTTTGATATTATATATTGTCAAAATGAGTTTTAGACTTTTAGTTATGCATATTATAATTTTTTGATAATTTCAGTAATTTTTTCTTAAAGTATTGATGTGACACTATATTATAAACGATATAAGAGCATTACGTAAACAACACATCAAAAAAGAATTGAAATTACAAAATAATTGTACCCCTCTTTTGTTTTCGTATGATTTTACTTATTATACCCACTCTTGTAACATTATAAATTGTATTGTTATTCTTGTGACAAATCTGATCCCTTCTCTTATTTTCCCTACATACATAGAATATTTTAAGAAGTGAACATCCTTCTTAATAGCGGGGTCGGGGGAAAGAATAGGAAATGGTTTTGTCTTTTCAGAGCTACCGCCCCAAAAAATATTCTTGTGATAGGGCATGTCGCTGGTGTGTGTGTGTGTGTGTGTGTGTGTGTGTGTGTGTCTATATATATATATAACAGACTAAGACTAGAGTTTAATAATCTATATAAATAAAATTTTAAAGAGACAAATATAAATGACCAAAACTACAATTTTTTCGTATTTTTAATTTGGTATCCACGTATCCAAGCTCAACTTATTAAAAAAATTAAAATCAGACACAATGATCTAGAAAGATTATGCAAAATTCAATATCTTTTTCTGAAAATTCAAATTCATGAATTAGGGCATGTCATGTTATCCACTTAAATGTACGTAATTAGGCCATCTCCAAAGCTTTACACCATTTTGGTGCAGCTTATTTATCTCCAATGGAGCTGCGCTATCTTGCCAAAATAGCACAGCTCCATTCATCTTGCGCCAAATTTGGCGCAGGAGGAGACCCCTGCGTGGTATTTTTTTAAATAAATTTTTAATTTTTTTATTTATATTTATTATGAATATTTGTATTTAAATTATAAATAGTATTTAAATAATAATATAATATTTATTTTATTATTTTAACAATTAGATATTTAATCATAAAAATTATAAATTAATAATTGTTGATTTTTAAAATATTTTTTATTTATTTTAATTATTAATATTTAAAAAATAATTCGTTTTTATGATTTTTAATTAATATAATTTAATACAAATACAAAAAATTAATATAACAGTAAAATTCATAAGTAAAATAAAAAGAATATTTCGAGAATATTCTTTTTGGTGTAAGATTTGAAGTAAATGAGTTGGAGATGAATGTTGTATTTGGTGCAGAAATCGCACTATTTTAGTGTAAAATTTACACTAAAATAGATTTTGTGGTTGGAGATGGCCTTATTAACTTACTCACTATCTTCAGACTTGGGATCTGTATGTATCCTTGCTCATATTTATTGTTACAATAAAACATAAGCATAAAACTTGATAAAAAAAAATTTTAATCCAATATATTTATATTTTACACGTTACAATTTTTGTTAAACTATTTTAAGTGTGTATAACTATTTGTTAAATGCGTACAAAGACTCATATGGCAATTAATTTCGATTCAATTTTGTGGGGCTAAGGAGGAGGCATGATGAAAACATGCAATAAAACACTTGTTACAGTTTTAAAATTGATTAATGCGTCCAATATATTTTTTTTTAACCAAAAACACCGCCGGAAGCGAAGGTTAAGCAGATCTACCTCTATATATATACAACAAAAGATCAGCATTAATACCTGTATTAATGCGTCGAGTTAACGCGCGTGGCCATCATCTACCTTGTTTTTATGAAAACTCTTGAAAATTTTGCTTTATATAACACAACAAACATACTAAATTAATAAAGAACAAAATGGACACCCTGTTTTCTTCTTTAATCTCTGTTATTTTTCCAAAATCAATGGCTGTATCTCCATTTATCAAAGTTCAGATGCTAATGGCACACTCCACTTCTCAAATTCTTGAAAAGTCCAAGAATCCAATATCAATCTCAAAACAAGCAGCCCTACGCAAGAGCAATAAACTTCAACCACTCGAAATCATCTTTAAGTCTTTAGATGATCTTATATCCAATTTTCTGGACTTGCCCCTTCATCCTAATATAGACCCGAGCCATGTTTTGTCCCGGTACTTCGCCCCGGTGGATGAGCTTCCTCCCACTGCATGTCAAGTCGTGGAGGGATCCCTTCCTAGTTGTTTGAACGGATCATACATCCGCAACGGCCCGAACCCTCAGTTCATTCCTAGAGGACCTTACCATCTCTACGACGGTGATGGGATGCTTCATTTGATCAAAATCTCGCAAGGGGAAGCTACGTTTTGTAGTCGATATGTCCAGACGTATAAATACATGGTTGAACGTGAGATAGGATACCCAATTTTTCCTAGCGTTTTCTCCTCGTTCAATGGATTCAGAGCCAGCATGGCACGTTGTGTCGTGGCTCTAGCACGAGGTCTAGCGGGGCAGTTCAATCCTCTGGTCCATGGCTTAGGAGCTGCGAACACGAGCCTGGCTATGTTCGGTGGCAGTCTCTTCGCTCTTGCTGAGTCCGATCTTCCGTATGAGATAGAAGTTACGTCGAGCGGAGATATAGCCACCCTTGGCCGCCATTTCTTTCATAATACCAGTCGGCAACTAAGAATGACTGCTCATCCAAAATTCGATCCAAAAACAAGAGAAACATTTGCTTTCTCGTACGACATAAACCGTCCATTTTTAACATTTTTCCGGATCAATCCCGACGGGAGAATACAGGCAACTGTTCCCATCCTTTCCCTGGAAAAGTCGTCGATGACTCACGACTTTGCTGTTACAGAAAACTACGCCATATTCCCTGATTTACAGATACAGTTTAACTTGAAGGAGATTACGAGAGGAAGGTCGCCTGTGGTAATTGACCCCTGTAAAGTTCCCCGAATCGGGATCATGCCTAAATATGCAAATGACGATAGAGAAATGAGTTGGATTGTTGCCTCAGGATTGAACATTTTACACGTGATGAATGCGTGGGAAGAAGACGGCGGAGACACGGTGGTGATGGTGGCGTCTTATGCGGTATCAGCTGAGCAGGCGTGGGAAAATCATGATTTGACGCAGTTCAGAATGGAGAAAATTGTGATAAATGTGAAGGCCAAGACATTGGAGAGGCATCCATTGTCTACCAAAATTCTTGAATTTGGAGGTGTTAATCCAGCGTACGCAGGAAAGAAGACAAGGTAATTACGCATTGTATATACTGATTAGAAAACATGAGTAAAAAACATAATAAATATTATTTTGACTTAAAAGTTCTTTTACATAAAATCTTGACGTCAATTTAATTAATTTATGATTGCAAATTTTTGTTTATAAAAGTTAAAGGCATGGTTGCTCAATGTACGTCCTTAAACATAGTCAAATGTATTACGTTTTGGTATTGTAGTGTCTAAGCGGATGTATATATATACACTTTATTTTTGCATCTCTCTGCCTCACAAAATTTTTTCTACATACCTTTTTTTTTTAATTACTACGTACTTTTTTTTAAATACTACGTAGGTATATATACTCGGCAATGTTAGAAACTCCAGAGATGTCAGTAGGGCTGGTGAAGTTAGACCTATCGATACCAGATTGTGACGATTGCATTGTGTCTAGTCGGTTATATGGACCAGGTTGTATTGGAGGTGAACCAATTTTCGTGCCAAATGATCCTAAAAATCTGGATGCGGAGGAAGATGATGGTTACTTAATTACTTATGTGCATAATGAGAACACAGACGAGTCGATATTTTTGGTGATGGATGCCAAGTCCCCGGATCTTGACACTGTTGCCGTCGTTAAGCTTCCACGGAGGGTGCCTTTAGGGTTCCATGGAATATTTGTGCCTCAGGATACATAAACTTATAGGATTTATATTTTGCATTGATCATTATATGTAGACACATAATACTAGTGAGTGAATAACACGAGTTGTAATACCCCTTATCCCACATCTTAAAAATTTAAAATTTAAAATGAGTTTATAATGGGCTGACAATAGACTTCTATAACAACTTGGGTTAATCATTACGAATACGAAGTAGTTGATATAAGGACCCATTTTATAGCCACGCAGGCGTGGATCCGGCTCGGGGCGTGACACGAGTCAGATCAGTTAGTTGATAGATTTTATGGCTCTAAATGCGGTGGTGGGATGCATGAAAGTAGTCAGCTGGGATATGCTTTCCGTAGTTTGATGTTATCTAATACTATTATAAATATATGAGTTTGAATTGTGAGCTTACTATTTTACCATTTTATTTGTTTTACAATTTATCATGTTCACGAGGTTATTTAAGTCATTTTCTATGTTGATTTAATATAGTCATTAATAATGTACTTAACTCAAACAAGATAATTATTATTTTGATTTTATTTTCAAATTCAATTTAATTTTACTTTTAAATTTAATTACTTTAATTTATATATTGACATCAAAATCATAAAAAAATCACTATCATAAGCTTAACTCAATCAAGTTATTTATTAATTTAATTTTAATTTAAAATTGAAAATTAATCACTTTAATATTTACATTGACATTAAATTCATAGAAAATCACTATCATAATGTTATAAATTTAAATAAATTGTTGATATTACAAACATTGAGGGTATAATGAGAAGACGAATGGAGATGAGTGTGACTGAATAAAATTAAATTATTAATAAATGTTAAGGTCATGTAAAATATTTTTTTTCCCATTTATAATATAGATATTTTTAGACTACTTATGTATCAAAAGAAATACGTGATTGAGAGAAAATATTTTATACATTTCCGTCAAATTCATGAAAAATCCCTATCATCATCATAAATAAATATATGACTTTCATTTGTGAGCTTACTATTTTACTCTTGCATTTGTTTTACAATTTGTTATGTTCATAATGTTCTTTAAATCATTTTCTCTGTTAGTGTAATATGTTCATTAATAGTGTACTTAACTCAATCAAGATAATTATTATTTTGATTTTACTTTTAAATTTAATTTAATTACTTAATTTTATACATTTTCGTCAAATTCATAGAAAATCTCTATCATAATGTTATACATTTAAAAAAATTGCTAATATTATTAACATCTATTTTAATTTTAATATTATAAATATATGACTTTTATTTGAAAACTTACTATTTTACAATTTTGTTTGTTTTATAATTTATCATGTTCATGAGGTTTTTTAAGTTATTTTCTCCGTTAGTTTATCTATTACTATTATAAATATATGGCTTTTATATCTAAATTTACTATTTTATCATTTTATTTGTTTTATAATTTGTCATGTTCACAAGGTTCTTTAATTTATCTTCTACGTTAGTTTAATAGGATTATTGATAGATTACTTAACTCAATCAAGTTATTTATCATTTTAATTTTACTTTTACTTTTACTTTTAAATTTAAAGTTAATTACTTTAATTTATACATCAAATTAATAGAAAATCACTATCTTAATGTTATACATTAAAAAAATTGTTAATATTACGAACATTAGGATAATAATGGGAAGACGAAGGGAGATGAGTCGGATTGAATAAAAATAAATTATTAATAAATATTAAGGTCATATAAAACTTCTTTCTCCCATTTAGAATAGAGATATTTTAAGACTCTTTATGTGTCAATAGAGATACGTGATTGAGAGAAATGTTTGTATGTAAGTGATTTCAAACACTGTTTTTAAGCTATTTAGTCAATTTTTTGTTATATGTGCTGCTAAATAAATATTACTAAATAATATGATCCATTTGATCATTTTGTGTTCTTGCAATGAGATGAGTTTTTTTAGCCTAGAGTTAACATGTTTTATTATTATATGTCATTTGTATTGATCATGTTGTGTTTGGATTGTATATGTGATTTGTTTGTTCACCGAAAGAAAATAGAAAAAAAGACCACATATCCCACAAAATTGGTTATTTTTTAATTTTTTATTGTTGAGATATTTTGTTAATTTTTAAACACATAATGCATGTTTGTTGTTTGCTTAGATTATATAGTTTGAAGTGACTTAGAAAATATTAAAAATGTCGAAATATTTTTTTGTTTTTACCTTATGTCTCAGAATATCAAGAGATAATATTTTTTATTTATTGGGACAAATGTATTTCCAGACTCGTGTCTATAAATCAATATTTAAAATTTTTACTACATTATTGTATTGTCTATTCAAAATTTTTGTATTTAGATTGATAGAAGGTATTTGAATTTGAGTTTTTATGTGCTTGCTTATATTATTTTTGTAGTATTATTTATTGTGAAAATAATAGGTGGGCTAAAAAAATTTGGTACATTTAGGAGTCCTTTTGTGGACGACAAACATGAATAAATTGTTAAAAGATATAATATCCAATAGATTTTTGGTATGCGATTTTGTTCTAATTCAATGATTATGCACGATTCTAAATTTTAATTATATCACCAGTTAACGCATGCTTTGTTGTTGCTAGATATATTTTGTCAATGGTCTAATATTTTTTTTGGTTTAAGAAAAATTGTGTGACTTTATATTATATTTTTACGACTATTTTTCTTAATAGTTTTATTAAAGGATTTTTTCATGATGATTTCCAGGCACCATTTTTCCCTTCGTGTGTTTTTTTCCCTAAAAAAATATGTGAAACATCTAGGAAATAATGACGTTAATAAGGTGCTTTCTCTTTATTTGAAAAAAATATTGGAAAAATTATACAAATTGTGAACAATATAAGTTAGTGTTTAATTTGAGAGTGTTTTATGCTTTTTGTTGCTTATATATATTTTCATTTCTGTGTTATTGTATTAAATAAATTATTTTTAAACTTTGACTTATCATTTTTCTCTTATCGAGGCTGTTTGTGTTATGATTTTTTTATTCATTTGATTAATATTATTGGCGGTAATTAATTTTTCTGATATTATATGATGTGCCTTGTTGTTTATATGAAAATAAGTATGAGAGTACATCAATCAAAGCCACATATTTTGGGTCTTCTGTCCTATGAAGAGGATAATAGATGATTTATGTGAAATATGTAATTTATTGGTTCTTCACAGGTATAGTCTATGAAATACGTCAGATTTTGAACAGAAAAGTTAAGACACCCAAAAGACCGAAACCCCAAAATAACACAAAAAGTTGCCTCCCAAAAATCCTCAGCAAAGCTAGAGAATAATGGCTGACCAATACCAAGAAAGCCATGAGCACCAAAATGACAACCAAGAACAACCACTCAGTGATCATCAGCATTACGTGAAGCTGTTGTCCTCATATTTAGGCCTCAGTTTCGCAATTTTTCTTGGGTCTTTGCCTAAAAACTCCATCTCTTTACTCTCTACACTTCGAGAAAAAAATAAAGCTCTCACCTTGGAGCTCATGCAAGCTGAAGAGCAGCTGAGGCAACTTCACTCGAGAAGGAAAGAGGACTCAAAGGCAAATGCAAGAGTTGTTGAAATCTTTGCCAGCCACAGACACGCATGGCAGCAGGAAGAGAAGAGGTTGTTGCAGCAGATCGACGAGGTCAGTGAAGAAATAGTGTTTTTGCAGGGTAAAATTGAGGAATTTGAAAGCGTGAGGGCTGAATTGGAGGGGAATGTTCAAGATTTGAAAAGGGAAGTCAGTGAGAGAGATGAAATGCTGAATTTTGTGAGCAGGAGTAACTTTGAGGTAGAGGGTAGTGGTGGAGATTGCTATGGTGACATGGAGGTGAGGTATGGGAAAGACGGGGTGTCAGAAGGGGTTGAGTTGGGGGTAGAAGAGTGTTTTTTGGAAGCTGGGTTGGATGAAGCGGGAGCTGTTTATGGGCAGAGTACAAGAGGGTATAGTTCAGATTTCTTGAATTCTGCAGCTTCAAAATTTTGGTCTGAGAAAGCAAGTCCCTGGCAGGTAAGATAAATGTAATTTCTTTCTGTGGTTTCTTTCGTGATGTGGTGGAGTTGTGGCTATAAGGTTCTAGTTTGTTCCTTACGAGTTTACGATACGGAAAAATAACTTTGGAGTAGAGACATTAATTCTATGGTCATGAGGGAACTGAAATTTCTGTGTACAGAACTCGAAATATTGAGGAATTTGACTTCCTTACATGTTAATAGAACAATTTTGTCCTTCTTGGTTCTCCTTTTGAGGTCTCTGGGGACTTGCTTAGGCTGATGCACACATGTAACAAGCTTTTTCTTCTTCTCATTCTTTTGTGGTTCTCTGGTTGCTTAAAGATCATGATTGTTCTTCATTTAGCTTTAAAGATTGTGTCTCTTGACAGGTTTTTAATAGGAGTCGACTTAAAAATGGTGTTTGAACTCCTCATGATTATCTTGTGTGCTGAAAATGATTCAGCATCTTAACGTTGTTCTTGTTCTTGAACTGAATCTTGATGGGAAAAGTTAATCTTTCAAAAAACAGGTTTGAATTTTGGACAAGTTGGCGTAATTGGCGGGCAAGTTCAAATTGCAATTGTTTTCTGACCTGATATGTTACGTATTTACTTGTGTTTGTTTGGATTGCGCAAAATTTTACCCTCTTTGTCTGGCCTTTTGTCCTCAAATTGTGAAATCTTTGTCTTGATTCACTTTATCTAAATATGATGATCAAGAGCTTGCTTTTCTATTTGTTTTATTTCAATGGTTCAATCATATTTTGGACCACCTATTTTCGTAAACAGTCATTAATGGAATTCTTCTTGCATATTTTCACTCCAACTATACGTCTGTTTTTTTGGAGCCTGACAGTGACACCTTATCCTCTGTCCACTAAACTTCTCATGCTTTTTTGCCTCTGACCACTGGAAACCAAGTCCTCTGCAACGAGAGCACTTGATTATTTACTTGAAACTTTGCTGTCACATGGAATGATTTTCTCGATTAGGCTTTTATAATTCAAATTATCATCAGATTTTCCATCGATGGATGCCTTTTTCTTATTATATATTAAATTGGTTTTTTGGACATGCATTTGCAGTTTTTCAAACCTTTCTTCTCGTGAAAATACATGTGATTACTCCTTGCGCTGGATTTTTTCGATGGATTTCATCTTTGGAGAAAGTTGGTTTTTGGCATGTCTGATTGGTCTTTATTAGAACTGTTAAACATGTATCCAGTTCGCCTCTTGACAGATAATAAATGGCTTCATCAACTAAAATGATTGAATATTCATGCATATTGTTCCCGTTTATGTGATTATCCCCAGTCATGGCTCCATCTTTTATGAAGAAACCAATGTATTGAAATTCGAAGTGAGTTCTTGTTGGTATTGATGTTTTACGTCAAAAAAATTGGGTTAAGTACGCTGATTCTGGATGTTATGCATGCAGGATATGCATTACGAATCCCTTGAATCTCAGTACAATATGAAGCATTTTGTGGCCAGGTAAAAGTTTTTCTATTTATGACATTTTTGGAAATTTTGATGCTATAAACATGAAACAAATGTGAAAGCCCGTCATCTTTTGGTTCAGAAGAGACTCTCCTTGGAAGGTTGATGCCGACTCTACTGGAGTTTCCTCTAAGCTAAAACTACTCGAGCAAGAACTGCTAAATTTGGAAAGAATCGGCAAGACAGATCTATCAAAAGTGCCATATCAAATGCGAAAGCAGGCCAAGAGGTATCAAGCATTAGCAGGAAAAATTGATGATCTGTGCAGGAAAATGGTAATTTCTAACGTGCATAGTTACTTGGCATTTATCAGCTACTGAACTAATTAAACTGGGATTTAGTAGTTCTAAATTTGTGCCTCATTTAACTTATGCTTTTGTATATACATTTGACACCTCGTTCAAATTTATGTTCTCATATGAGGCCTTATTTTTACAGCAAGCTAGCGATCCCTGCGAACCCACCATCAGTTCAGACTTCCGAACACAGAGACAAACCGAGTTTTTACTTGAAGCATTTCGACTAAAGCAACGCGCATATGAAACAAATCAGAAACTGATGGCTTTACAAACCAAAGCTGGAAAATCCTACCGTGAAGAGGAATTTGAAGGCCAGGCTAAACTAACCACAATTCGAGCACTGGGTTCGATAATAAAAAACTTCAAAGAAATCCAGAGAAATTTAGAGATATGGCTGGCCCAAATAATCGGAGATCTTGAAGGAATTTTGTCCAGAGATGGTACTTCTCGTGTAAGAGAGTACTACATATCTAGGTACCCTTTTGTTCGATGATAATGATTTTTCAAGAAAAGTATGGTCACTTTCGATGATTAATGGTCCTTAAGTGGTTGAAACGGTCCTCGCCAGATTAATGCATATGGTCCTGAAAAAACAGTTGCCAAAAAGTAGGATTGAATCAAACTGTTTTTTAAATTCAAGGGGCCAGGCAAGAATTTCAGGACATCATAAATTTTGTGGAGTTTTCAAGTGAAAAGAGTAGATTGTTAGTGTATATCAATGGCCTTGGTTTAATAATTGATGATTGTAGCGTTCATGGTTTTGGATGGGTTCATAGAATGAGAAGCTATGCAAAGATTGGTGGTCCTGTGTGGATAACAGTTTTGCTTACAAATCTGTGCTGCTAGATCAAGCTAGGGACCAGGAGATGAGAACTTGTTCTTTGTCCGACTGTTTCATTAAATGAATTTCAAGAAAATTCTGTGGCAGATCCAATAATTTAGATTGGTTCCATTGGTTTTATTGGATATCTTGTAATATGCTGACAGATCCTACCTGTACATAACTTAATGTTCTTGTAATGGGCAGCACTTGAAGAGGCTGAGGAATTTTTTTGTCTTTTTTCCCTTGACATTCTGAGGCCATGTTTGGTTGGATTTTGGGAATATGTTTTCGGAAATCATTTCACAATTTAGATCCGATTCATTTTCTAAAGATGCATTCTTATATCACACTTCCTCGCTTGATTCTCAATGTAACGGTTGATTGGTGCTGAGCTAACTATAGTGCAAAATCGCATGCAGCATGATTATTTCTAATTCAAAATTATATTTAAGATGAAAAACAAAAACAATTAATTGTGTTCTGACCAAGAAATTTATTCTGAATGTGAAAAATATCCCACAAACTATTGTGAAATATGTTTTTACTCGGCATAAAATATATATTTTCTTCAGAATAGAAAACTAAATATTATCATGTGATTCGTTATTTTCTGAAATAAACTCCGATATTTGCTCGTCCGACGCGTGCTATGCGTTGAACTTTGAAAAGCGTTATTCGACTAACATTAGGAATCAAGTGTTGCAAAAGTTTATGGCTCATGCATTCCAAAAGACACAAAAATTACAAAATCAAGCACGCGTGTGGTGAATCATTAATGTCTTCTGGTGCTGGCTGTAAGTGGTTCCGCCCAATATACATACACATATTTTAGAATTGGTGAAAAGGAAGAAAAATAGTCAGTGTCTTTACCCTTACAAGTGTATCAGACTAAAAAGTAAAAAAATTCATGTTACTTCTACTCTTTGAACTGATTATACTTTTTGTTCGAGCTGTAATTTCCTCTTGTATTATTATGGAAAACGTGTAGCTGACAAGATTTATTCAGAGCAACGCTTGAATTGAAGAATGATCTTCGTTTCGGCATTCTTTTTGCGAACAGCCCAACTCATAAAAATATGTGATGCGATCATACTTTTTGGTCTAAAACCTCTTGCTTTTGACACTGGGTTCGGGCTAATTTGGAACTGAATTGAGTATATCATATCAAGCAATTATCCCTCATTCCAATGATCAAATTNCTAAAAAAATACGAGGAAACTTTTGTACAAATTCGTGCAAACGAGTTTGAACGAACTCGATAAACATCATCATTCATCGTTCCAAGCACAGGTTCAAGATTTTGCAGAAAATTCTGGTACTCCTCTCCTCCAGGTATCTATCCTTCAATTGTTCAAACAATTGTCACTGCGTATTCTTCATCCATCACATGCCCATTTCAGATGAACTTTTGTTGTTTAAATCTATTCTCTCTTTATGCCATTAGATGTTTGGCTAATGGTGCTCTCGAATATGGTAATATGCAAAATAAAGGCTGAATTTTTAATATTCTTGCTCTTAAATATATGGGTTTACCAATATTTACGTGCCCCAGGATTTGAGAAACGCTTGAATTTTCTAGCATTACAGGTATGTGTTTACCAAGATTTACATGTCCCAAGGGAAGAGATGATGAATCAAGCCCTCATCTTTATGTGGCGAATCGTGGTCCTTCTGTTGGACTTTCATATGAAATTATTGCATTTATTTTCGGTACATATGGAGAAGTTAAAGGAGTCTATGCTGCTGATGAAAGTGGGACTCGGGTTATTGTTTCTTGTCAAGAGAAAGGAAGTGCTCAACGCGCTTTAGAAGAATTGAATGGAAAACCATGTTCTAGTCTTGGTGGTCGGTCATTGCATATATTCAGTATTCTGTACAATCACTTGATAAGGTACGCATCTTTTGCCACTCGGCGCTCTCCTGCTAATTTTGTCAAGTGAAAGAGATCAAATTTCATGTCCATATTCAATTCTCGTTCGTTCTTCTCTCCCATGTGGATTCCAAGTCAGGAAAGGGCCTTGTCAATGTAAGCTTCCTCAATCCTCACTACTGTGATTCTCAAAAGAGTTGATGTAATTCTTGCCTGAATCAACATGTCGAACACTTGTCTAAATTTTTTGCGACAATTTTCTAAATTTCGAAATTATAAATCAAATTTGACTTTTTCTTTTTTGTGTTATGGAAGAAAATGTCAAATTTATGTGTGTTTCTTGTACGCAAGAAAGTGTAAATTTTCAAAGTTCGGTCACTTGAGAATACCGGCAAGAGTGTTTTCATCTTTGATTCGCAGAAGGGTTGTCACCAAAGTAAGATTTGTACAAAGAAAGGAAATTGATTATGAGCAACGAGAATTAATGAGATCCAGTAGCAAATTGAGTAAAAATAGAGGCACCAATACATGTAATGACCGATTATGCACCCGCACTCACCACAAGTAGCAACGTATTCAACGTTGATTACCAGTAGCCAAATCAACTTGACAAAAAGCATTATAACAAAGACGCGAACTTCACAAGCTTTAGTTCTTCAACCATGGAGGGCTGCAATATTATATAATACGCCTCATGTGGTTAAGGAGTCGAGTCTGCAAATGTCCCCTCGACAAAGAGGGCAAACCCTGAAATCATTGCACAAGTAGGTCAGGTAACATCTGATTTTTTCAAAAAAGTTTTGGCCTTGAAGAAGTGAACACAAAGTGTACGTAAACAGAATAAAGCTAAGAAAAAAACACCTGTGAATTTCTTTGAGCCATTTATCCACACAAGCTCTATGGTATTCGTGACGGCAAGGCAGTATCCTCATGCTATCTCCATCCTCGTATTCAACAAGGCATATGTAACATCTGCTAACATTTAAGGTGCAAGGGACGTTAAGATGGATAGGGTAATGTTATTAAGTTCTGCAAAGAAACACATGATTTTCATATTTTCAAGAAACTTTGAATTAAATTGATTGCTCACTGTGCAGCTTCATCACTTGGCTTCCTTTTCAATTTACTAAATATTTTCAAAGGCAGTGACTCAACCACTTCGTTGGGCGCTGGAATGGATGCAACGAAAGAAGCAGTGTTCCGAGTGGATAAAGCAACAGATTGCTGGTGAATTTCATCGAGAACCTAATTAAAATGTGTGTAAAGATTCACCTTTGTAGCAGTCGGCTAAAAGATACTCGGGCCATGTAAACATAGATGAGTGGAATTACCTCGAATAAAGCCTCTGCTAACATGCCGATTCTAGAGATGCTAGCCCTTGCAGTAGCTTCATCATTTGAACTAACCTCTGGGGCAGCAATGCGACAAGTGCAACGACCACCTAGATGCTGACCAGATAAAATGCAAGACCTGTCATGGCCAGAGAGATTCTCTAAACGGCTTCCTAGTTGTTGAAGTGCCCGTACCTAAGACAAGAATTGTTACATTGACTCGTATAATTCACAATTTGCATCTGCTGTCCTGTAATGAGCAGGAAGATTAAATACCTGAGATCTTATTCTTCTTCTACGTTCAATAAAATTTGATGGATGCTCCACGACATCATGGTATCCAGTGTCCCTAGCTCGTGGGATTTCAAATTCTTGATTTTGAGTACCATAAAAGGATATTGACATGTTTGATAAGGCATTACCAGAAGAAACCGGCAGACTAATATCATGTCCATAGGACATCACTTCCCCTGGTGCATCACCTGAACCTTGTCTCTCAGTAACTTGGCTACCATGTCTCACTTCCCTGTTTTGTTGAAAACGATATAGATCTAAATCAGGAACAAGTGATCTGCGAAGGACTCTGTCACGAAGCCTTCCAACGCTTAACGTTCTGCTGAATCGAATGTTACGTTCTATTCGTTCCGGAGCAGCAACTCTTCTGTTGGCAAGTCTTAGTCCTGCACCATCTGTGTTGCTATTGTTTATATGAGAAAATAAATTCCGAGTACAGTCTATTCTTGCATCACCTCCACTGATCACCATATCACGTCTAGAATTCATCCTTTGATTATCTTGCAAATTATCGGAATAATCAGAACCATAAGGGCCGAAATGCAAATCATTAGATGCACAATGCCCACGCCTCATTCTGAAAGGTCTATTATTAAAACACGTAGGAAAGATTTCACAACCTTGTGACCTGATACGACTACTGACATGATTAACTTCTTCTCCTTCATTCGAAATTGTGACATTAGTAGAAGAGGTGGGATAAGGATTTGAGGAGCCCAAACTTTTTGCCCGGCTCAGACGGAAGCTTAAGTTTCCAGGATAAAAACTGAAGCGAGAAAGGAAACGACTAGGAGGATTAAGTGACTGAGAAGACACAAGTCGAGATGCATTGTGTTGACTAGACACAGAATCAGTGAAGCTCGATTCACCCCACTCATCGAGCTCGATATCAGAGGTAATGCAGTTCGTGTGATCATTTTGGTCAGCTATATCTTTCCTGTAAATTTCAGCCGAAACTTGAGAAGCAACTGTTTTCGACTCAGTCAGACAACAGACAGTATTTCCATTCTCTTCACCAGGGCAATCAGATACCTGAGGTATGAATAAGCACAAGCATGAAATATTCTTACAGAAAAAGCGGCATTTCGACAAAAGTCGTTAAATATAGGCCATAAGAATTTGAACCCATTACTCTGTTCACAAAAATAACCGCATACAAGTAGATGTACCCAAGAGATTCGATAAAAGATTGAATGTTGATCTAGAATGTCAGATAATTACACTAATTAAAAGGTAAAACAATTAAATGCAACATTCCTCCAGAGTACACGCAGGTATAATATAATCACCATTTTCGCAAAAAGTCCCTCCAACCCCCAAAGAAGACGACAACCCATATACGCGCGCATTACTGATAAATCCAAACACAAATCGGATTGCCAAAAAAAAAGTAAAATCTTTTGATTCGATCTAGCCACCTGGGTTTCATCATCATCATCGAAGCGATTTCCAAGGCAAGAAGATTTGAACAGCCTGGTTCTGGTGGACCGGTTCCTCCGTACAACAGCTCCAGATGACGGCGACGACGCGGCACGTGCATCGCACTTGCTAGCGCTCAACCCCATCTCAGCTCAAACTTCAAATTACACTCTACATTCAAATAAGTAGCTTCACCATCTAGATCAGTTCCCGCAGAAAGAGTCAGATCCAAAGCTTCACTTTTTCTGAAAAAAATAGTTGCAATTTGAAGAAAACGGAGTTGAACACTTTAGTTGATGATTGTATGCAAGCAAGGAGCCACTGGCAATAATGGCGTGAAATGTGGCTGTATTTTGGGGATTCAAAATTGAAAATTGGTCGGACGCCATGTGGGCGCAGAGGTGGGGTGAAGATGGGGACAAAGGGTATGGGTCCAGACCAGATGGAATTCAGCCCATTTTCAAATTCAAACCCAACAGTGTTGAGCTGGCGTAGCCCAAAACTGGGATCGGGGCTTTGTTTATGTCTTTTTTGTTTTCTTCTTAGATAAATAAATAAATGTGAATTTGACTGAAATTAATTTCAGAAATGTTTAATTTTTTTTTTGGAATAATATGACTGTTTCGTATTTTTGTATTTATACGCATTTATAAAATATTTTTTTTATCCATATCTTTCAGTTGTATTATTTCCATATTAAAAAAATTATCTAGTTATTCCTAATAAATTATATGTTACTAGAAGAGATTGATATTGGCAATCTCCGAGTTTCTTAATTTTCATTTTCGATATAATTTCAATCACTCTTTTCATAATATATAATTTAAAAAAAGGCCAATCTTCGCTTTGAAAACTTGAATCCCACGGATTATTTTGATTTTTCCTGAGGAAATCCATTGATGTTTATACTATAAATATATAGCAAATTGCCTTATTTTTAACTACTTTTTTTTCAAGAAAATCTTGACAAATCTTCACCAGAAATTGAATACGTGCTTTTTCTAAGCAAAAGCACTTTATAAAACTTATTTTTCCCTCACCACAGGTTCCCACTATGTCGACATCATTATTAATCAAACAATAAATTGTATCATTAATTAATATCCAGCCAGCCTACGATTATTTCCAGTCAAGTTCAAAATTGCCCAGTATCCAATAATTCATATTTATTATTATTTATATGGACTCCACATATAGAATAAATGCGTCATTGCTACTCCATTCTCAATTATACAGATCATCTTTTTTCGTGTATCCCAAATATATAAACTTGTATCCAATTTAGCCATATTCTTCTATTTTTTTTTATAATATACCTCTATTTAGTTTGAGATCTTGATGTTAGAAAAATAACAAATCACTCTCTCATTAAATAAGGGTAAAATGAAAAAGTTTTTTGTATAATTATATTTTTCATGAATTTTTTAATCTGCGTGAAAGAAACACAAGCCTATATAATTGGAAGGGATATTATATTTCTTAAGATTATGTTTCAAGAAAATCATCTCATCAACCATTATTTTTAATTACCAATTGTGACTAACAGTCGATTATTTTGAAATATGTTCTAAATTGAAAATAAAATTTTAAAAAAAATGATTTGAGACTTTGACATAACTCAAGCTCAAGGGAGAAGATTGTCCAAGTCAACTAACAATAATGTGCAACATCAAATAGTTTCTCTTTAAAATACGTGTTTTTAGTCGAGGTACATGTTTAAAACTTACAACACATGTAATAAATTTGAAATTTCCAAACGTCATTACATTGATTATACTAAGTTGTTATTGGTATGAACAATCCCAAGCACAGAGTTTCTCTGCACCTTTATTACATCTTCCCTTATTTGAATGCATAAAAGAATCATATAGAATGTTTTCTTCAATATATATATAAGCCATCTTGTTTCTTTAAACTCCAAGAATACCAGTATGGGGCTGTATATATTCATACCAGTGGATGCTCTTGAGAATCGAAAACACGGTTATGACAAGTTTTGTCGCATGGGTATGGACAGTCGATCTTCTGAAACGGACTTCTGTCATAAAACCAATCTGCCATTGCTTCAGCAATTGTCTGCACCACAAGTTTTCTTGGTGTTAATGAATCTGAGCTGACTCGAGTGAAAACAAGGGGTAAATAAGTCATGAAACTCGTGATGAATCTAAGTAACCTTTTCGTTTAATGCAGGAGAGTCGGCACTGTGCCACGTTTCTTGCATTTCAGTTTGGCAGTGAGCATAGCACGAGTTGACGAAGTATCCTCTTGAAGTGGAGGCGCCTATTTCGGACAATGCATAAAGAAACTCCGTTCGGAAACCTGAAAAGTATTCGTGGTGAGACACAAAAGTCGTCTGATGCAAGGTGGCAGCCAATTTTTCTCGGAAATTCTCTTTCCGCCCAAGGTTTGAAGTTGGGAAAATTTTGAATGTGTATCTGTACAGAACCGGTTAAAAGAAACAATAAACGTTTTCAAGATACATAGAGTGCTTGTGGTCATAGCAATAACCTTGCATTGTTTCGAGTTGAGAGCCCGAACATCTAAGTATGTCGAGTTTGCAGTCGTGCCAGATACCACGAGGATCAGCTACACCAGGAGCCAAAATGTTTTTTATCTGGTACATGCAAGTGTAATCGGAAGATAATAGGTAAGAAAAATCAGGATTCAACAGAGGAGATTCTCCCTTCTTCATAGGAGAATATTTTAATTAGTTGCATTCTGCTTGCTTAAAGACAAACAAAACTTGAATGAACGAACTAACAATCAAGAATTTAGAGAATCTGAGGTCAGGAATAAGAGCTGACCTGCCACGAGTCATAGGCTGCGTTTACAATGAAAAGGGGTGTCCGAATTCCTTGCACAACGTGTTGTGGGAAGAAGCACTGCAGTATTTTAAGTTGTACAATTACGTGAGATCATTTATTCAGCTATAAGGGGAAAAATTACTCAATAAACATGATCCTACCAAGCCAGGACTCAATCTTGAGGTACAAGAGGCGGGCAAATTCTTTGCTGATCCCTGAATCCAAATAAAATATGAAACTTAGGCTGAAAAGAAAAGTGGAAATGATGGGGGAAAATAAATAAAAGAACATCATATTACATGTGTTCTAACAACATTATTATAGAAATTTGCGATATGCAGTCCTCCAGAAACATCTCTCCTGTTAAAAAAGTAACGGAACATTGGCGCCAAAGAAAATAAGCAACGATATATGCATCCATGTTTGAATTAATTATTTCTTCGGTTATTCAAGTCAAGATGAAATCTTACGCATTGATAAAATAGCCAGCATCCGAAAAGCACTTTACTCTGGTGCCCATAGGAAAGAGAGCTTTGAAGCTATCACAATGAAGAATCGACGTCAATCCACCAGCCGAGCATCCCGATAAAATAGCCTAAATTTTCAGGAAAAAAGAATCATTTTTATTTGTCTATTCCAAGTTGAATGAAGGAAATGACTCGTGTAATTTTATTTGAAGGAAACATGATAACATTTTCAGCATTCTTCATTCCACTGGCGAACAAGTCCTCCATCACAGCTAGAAAGACTCTTGCTCCTCTGTAGTGGAGATTGGTAGCCTGATCAAAGAATAAAAAACATAATAGCTAATCCACTTTCAACTTCTTGAAATCCAAAAACAATCCGATCGAATGTAACTCACGGGATTTACTGCTTCTATGTCACCTGTAAATGATGCCCCATCACAGTATCTAACCTTGATCCTGTTCCAATTATAGAAATCTGGTGTTTGGTATTAGAAACATGCAATTTATCAAATCATTCCCCAAGTTCTTAAAATTTCAATATCCAGGATTGGAATTCTAAAGATTGAATATTGACGCAAACCGGGGTTAAACTGAGGCTTGTTGCTCAATATCCCAGAAAATGCAAGCTGCTGAACCATTTGCTTGGAGGAACCTAACCGAGTATCCTTACGTGCGAGACAAGTCGTAACATTGTTGCACCATCCTCCTCCCTGAGCATTAAAAGAACATCAATTGAATGATATGCACACATTTTTTAGCCACTTATACATCCAAGAACTCAGAGGAAACCTCCAAGAAAACCACGGCAAAATATACACCATTTTCCACATGTAGATCATTCCATACAAATTTAACTTCATATACTATATACAAAATAAGTCGTGCGTAAGACTCTGAGAGCAAGCCCCGCTAGAAAGACTCGGAAATAGGACCCATTGGTGATCATGACCTTAAGTTGGCCTTCAAGTTTACTATATTTAAAGGCTTACACTCAATGTCAGATAAAGTAGAAGGCGATTGTCCCCCCTTCCTCCTCAAACAAGAAGGAAACTAAGATTAACTGTGTAATCTTTCTAGAACCGCAAGTTTTGCAGTTCGAGATCTATCAAGTCAACCCACCATGGCCTCCTTCCCGAGTTCCTATCTCCATCTCATATTATCAAATTAAACCACCTTGTAAATACACTTTCTAATCTAATCCTCCAAACAGCTCAACGGACAGTAAATTATGCGGGTATTGTTGGATAAGCCAAGGCAAAAATGATTGTTCGTTCGCTGAAAATATTTGGGCAAGAACAAAGATATATTCAGAAAATGATCCCGAAATTCCGAAACTGACCAATGACTTAAAATTATGCAGTTTCACAAGAATTTCAATAGCATGCAACCAGAGGACCGACCTCAATCTGAATCAACCAGCTGTTAGCTCCAGCTCCAGATCCCTTGTCAAAATGATATGCAGGTGGACTTCCATCCAAACAAACTGCAAATTACAGCCATAAGATATACTTAAAAGTTGCATAATAAGTTTATATATTCAACCAGAAAAAACTTGAACAATTGGTTTCCATATATCATTTTCGTATTCTTTTACCAGCTCCTTTTGCTACAGCACTCTCAAGATAAGTGATATCTACATTGACGCTCTCAATTCCCACCACCACCAGCATAAAAACCAGAATGGCCAGCCATTGCTTGAATATTCCGCTCATTGTTCTGTACATTTTCCATTCAAAATTCACCATTTAAACACGAAAATCATGAAAAACTGAAAAATATGGTCGATAAAACAAAAATTTTGAACCAAACATTGAGAAATAACATATTTTCCAATCTTGGAAACCCATTTTAAGAATCAAATTTCATTAAGAGAAGAAGCTTGAATTTTTACCGTGGGTTTAGCCGTTTAAGTATAGTAACAGCTTTTGAACAATTAATTCATAATTATTTGGGATGAGAACCCAAAATTCTTGTACCGACACTTATTCTTGAGTTAACTATTTTTTTCTTTCGCTCTTTCGTGGGGTTTATGTAGTTTTTTTAAAGGGTAATCGGGTCGAGACCCGACCCAATCCATCGAAAAATTCTGAGCCATCAAGAGTCTTATCAATTAACGCGTCGTGCGTTGAATAAACAGTGCGAAATGATGGAAGTGAAGTGGAAGCGACGGAATATGGGCAAATGAGAGCAAATAATTTCCTTCATTTAGTAATTTTCTTTTAATCGTTATGTTTGTGAGATGACAAGGGCCTTATTAAATTCATTGATTTGCAATTCATGCTAGTTATCGGAGACTATGGCCGTATGGGTTAGGCCGGGACTTGGGGGGAGTTCTCGGTTTGTTTGGAAAATCGCGCAGTAAAAGCTGTCGTCATCGAGCTCCAAATTGATGATAACGACGATGATTCGACATCGAATGTAATCAGTCTTCCTCTATCTCAAAAAAATAATAATGATACAATACATATATATTTTTTTAAATTTTATTCTACGAATATTTTAATATAATAACAAATGTTCGAATTTTAATGTATTCGATAAGAATAGATAAAATAATTTTAAATATAGAAAAACTTGATAAATTTTTTAAGAAATATATATATATATATTAAATAATTTTTTTAATAATGAAAAAAAGTTAATTAAAAAAACTGATATAAACTCATCAAATTATGATAAATTAGGTTTTTAGTATTAAAAAATAATCAAGAACACAAGAAAAAGAAAGAATCTATATAATTTTTAAAATATATAAATATTTTAAATGATTTCAAAATAATTTTTACGATAAATTATGTGTGAAATAAATATATTGTTTCTTGAGAAAATGATATTTTAATTAGTTTTGAAAATAAAAAATAAATTATTTTGTTTGTAAAACTCAAATCTTATGAAATCTTTTCATTTTTGTTAAGATTTAATTTACTTATATCAAATTCCACCAAATATCAATCTTGTTTTAAAATTCTATGATACCAAACATTCAAGACAAAAACTTGTGTGAGACGGTCTCACGGGTCGTATTTGTGAAACGAGTATCTTATTTGGGTCATCCATGAAAAAGTATTACTTTTTATGCTAAGAGTATTATTTTTTATTGTGAATATATATAGGGTTGACCCGTCTCACAGATTAAAATCCGTGAGACGGTCTCA
>NW_027357517.1:0-464 GCF_012295235.1 Primulina huaijiensis | reverse complement strand
GACCGCACACATCGGTATGGATCAAATCCAATAACCCTTTGGATCGCTCCACATTGCCCTTAAAGGGAATTTTGGTCATCTTTCTTTTTAGATAGGATTCACAAGTCGTGAGAGCATTAATATCAGACATATCAAACATGCACACTCCCACTAGCTTGTTCATCCTTCTTAGGGAAATATGTCCTAATCGAGCATGCCATAATTGTGCCGAATTTAGAGTATCTTGTTTTCGCTTGTTTGTTGTTGTTATTGCTTGGACATTGTTTAGTGGAACATCTTTCAATTTTAAGGTGTAGAGATCGTTTTCAAGTTCTCCAGTACCAATTAAACATTCATTATTGTAAATTTTGCAAACACCTTTGCTAAATAAACAAGAATATCCATCTTTATCTAGCATAAAAATGGAAATAATATTTTTTACCAAATCTGGTACAAGCAAAACATCTCTCAAAATAAACTTAAAA
>NW_027357516.1:31376-45939 GCF_012295235.1 Primulina huaijiensis | reverse complement strand
AGAACATAAGCACACTGGAAAGACTCGTCTTGATACGTTGAGGACAGTCGTCGAATTTGAGACGTTTCAAAAATCAATATGACCAATTATGTATTACATACACATAAGTTGGGTATGGATCTAAAACATTGTGAGTCTTATCATTCGTCTCTATAATGAGTGAAGTTTTCACTTCATATTCAATATTCTAACAAAATAATAATTGTTAATCTACCTCTGTACACCAAAACTATGAATTGTAATCAATCTCTTGCATTCTTTTTGACATTATATCAAACTTTTGAAAAGTAAGTCGATCCAAAATGAAAAATATAAAGTAAAATTTAGAAAATAAATTAAAATAAAAAAGACAATAAAGTAAATAATTGAAGTACTTGACTGATAGTTAGTTCAGTTGGACGGCCCCCCCGTAGTAGAATTAGACCACAAGTACGTGGGTAAAAGGTACATCCAAATTTACAAGCCTACGTACATGCATTAACATAGGAAGACAATTTCTTGAAACTTCAAGGCCCCTCTCCCAACTACCCTCGATTTATATTTTGATTATAAAATAATATTTTTGACTTTTTTTTTTAAGTTTGATAGGAAAAAAGATTTGTCTTACGAAATTAATATGTCGCGTAAAATAAAAGTATTATAGATAGAAGACGACGGATAAAACTGACTAGAAATGGCAAATAATATAGTTTTGTATGGAATAAAACAATAATTGCCTACTGAACAGCTATTATGGGTAATAATTCCGAGTGGGTCTCATGTGAGACCGTCTCACGGATTTTAATATGTGAGACGGGTCAACCCTACCCATATTCACAATAAAAAGTAATACTCTTAGCATAAAAAGTAATATTTTTTCATGGATGACTCAAATAAGAGATCTTTCTCACAAATACGACCCGTGAGACCGTCTCACACAATTTTTTGCAAATAATTCATTAATTGTGCCTATTAAATATCTAATCTTAGATAAACGCAAATTAGAATTAAATCTCCAGCTTCCCACTCTCCTCGGACTATTTTCTGCGTGCCTTCGTATAAGTTTCCGAGTTTTCAGAGAGCTGGCTTTCGCTTTCTTCTTTTCCCTCTCACACACGGCACGCGAGGTTACGTGGAGAGAGCAGGAACAATGCACTAATGGCGGATCAAGCTGGAATTGTTGAGTTTCTGTGTGTTTTTTTGGATTTTGCTGATGAATCTACAACTGGGTTCTTGATTAATGCTCGAATTTTCTCCTCTCTCTTCTTTCGCCTTGTGATCTTCTAGTTTGGTTTTGTCTCCGATTGACTGTCTTGTTTATGTATCAGTGACTACATTTTTGAATAAGTTTATATTGTTGTCTTTCCCCTGTTGAAACGACTTGGTTCCTGGAATTCGTTTCTCCTTCGTTATGGGTCATCCAAATCTAGAACCGAGAAAGATTGGTCGAAGATGTTTTTGTTTTCTCACATCCTTCTGATTTGTTTGCCCTTCTAGAATTTTCAGCTCTGTGTTTGTGTGTGAGAGAGTTAATTCAGGCTCAGATTTAGGTTTGAGACATTTATCTTCTTTTGTACTTTTTTTCCCTGATTTAATAAATTATTTTTGAAAACCTATACTCGCGGATTTCGTCGCAAGGAAGCGCGTTGCATTTCCTTCAACAGAGTTCTGATATCAAGGTAACGAACGTGAACGAGACTTGTTATTATTATTTACGTGATTGCTTCTTTCGATTGCCGTGATTAGTCTTGCATGCTTTGAATACATTGTACTTTATGTTGTGCATGTTGGTCTGTTTATGTACCGCAGTTGAACGATTCTCGAACTGATTTGTACTTTTCTGAGATAGATCTTGGGCATGGCTAATCTGTATTAATATGCTTATTTTGAGTAGTCCAATCTTTTTCCTTCATCTTTGGATGTCATTTTGGTAGATGATCCTTGTTTTGTCAAGAGACTTCGTCTTTTGGAATGCAATTTTACTGTACAGGGTGGAGGCTATTGTTTTCTTTATTAAGGAGATTATCAGTATAGAAGAAAATTATGCATTCATCAACTCTGAGAAAAATAAATAAAATACTGGGTTTTTCTTTTTATGTTTTATGATTACAAGAGCATGTAATTTAATTTGTTACCTAACTAGCAAACTGTTCTAACTAATTAACTGTAAACGTGATCTCTAATATTCTTAAGAGTACAAATTATTTTGCAAAATTATTGTGCATGTTTTATGGTTACGGTGCAGTTCAGCAGTAAAGCATTATTCTTGGTGAAATTTATGTAATGCTGTGTAATTGAGGATTAAAAGTGATGGTTTTTTTTATTTATCTAGTAAAATCGTCATTCGTGCTGTATGTACTGGTAGTCTCACACACAAAATATGCTTTGATTTTTTGTTGCCTACCCTGTTTGCGGTGATAAGTTTCTATAGCTGGTGCATCTGTTCTGATTCCGGTAGCACCTTTTGTTTGACACCACATTATAGTGAGTTTGACTTCCAAGGATTAGTTTGGATGATGATCCATGAAAACTAGTGTTTCCCCCCCTTCTTTAGACTTAATTATTTAAAGAGTGATGCATTAGCTATTTTTATGAGTTTACTACATTTATTGGTACGTTATATACTGTCAAATAACTAGAAATTGTTGCTTTCTATCTTCGTGTCTTGTTAACATGTTTGCCTGTGTTACATTTTACTGGATTAAAGTTTTCTCATGGTCTTTAATATAATCTTGTTTGATTTTGTTATTTTCCCCAGCGTGTTTTAAACAGTTGCATCATGTTATCTGTAAGAATTTGAGCTTTCTTTATGAATTGCTGCCTTGCATACTATTATTGATATTTTCCCTACACATTTGGTGATTAGTATGACAAGTGACAGTGAGGACATGATGCCAATGAATGGTGAAGATTCACCATTAGAGGATGCAAATGATGGAGGAAACGTGGGAGGAAATGTTTCACTGAAAAAGGGTCCCTGGACTGCTGCTGAGGACGCAATTTTGGTTGAATATGTTACCAGGCACGGAGAGGGGAACTGGAATGCAATTCAGAGACATGCGGGGCTTGCCCGCTGTGGAAAAAGTTGTCGTTTGAGGTGGGCAAATCACCTTAGACCTGATTTGAAAAAAGGTGCATTTACTTTAGAGGAAGAGAACCTTATAATTGAACTTCATGCCAAAATGGGAAATAAGTGGGCTAAAATGGCGGCTGAGGTATGCATTAGTTCTCTGTAATGTTTTCACTTAGTACGAAATATTTACCGGTGGTCTATCTGTTGCTGATTGGATGTCCTACTTATTACCTGTTTTATTTCATATACTTCTACTTAATTATTTTAGTGTAAAGGACATAGAAAGGAGCTGCTATGTTAATTTGATGTCTGTTTATGTTATGGCACCCTGTTATGTATTTGTGTGTGGTCTTTTCGTTCTACTCATGTGGATATTTTACTCTCTACGTGTGATGTGGCATATATGCTAATGGTTTACATTAAATGAGCGAAGTATATTATAAATCGGTTCTTCTGGGTGGGCTATAGTGTGACGTTGTCCTGTTATCCATTTATCTATGGTATTTTCATTCTAGTCATACAGATACTCTACCTTTATATGTGATACAATAGATATGCTAATGTTTACCCTTAAATTAGTAGAGTATGATGGCTCCATTATTTTTGAAGAGCTTCGGTGCTATTTTACTGATTTTCTTGTTCTCATTCGCCCTGTCGTATTCCTTTTCTGTTTAGTTACCTGGACGCACAGATAATGAGATCAAGAACTACTGGAACACAAGAATCAAAAGAAGGCAACGAGCCGGGTTACCAATCTATCCACCTGATTTGCATATGCAATCATTTAATGAGAACCAACAAAATGATGATAGTAATACATTCTCATCTATGGAAGCACCGTATTTTGACTTATTGCCATTTAACAACTTGGAGATTCCAGAATGCAATGGTTTTGACCCCAATCAGCAGGTGTATTCTGTTGACAGCCAGCTAGCACAAGATCGATACTTTTCTTTCCCAAACGAGTCTTGTTTCTCATCATCTCATCAATCCAAACATCCTCAAGGGTCCGAATGTTCGCTTCATGGTTTAAATCCCGTTGTTAGTAACATCACCCCAGACGTTAGTCAACATCACTATGATGGTTATTTGCCAACTGCCCATTCTTTTCAATTCTCCTCTGCATATGATTACAATTCAAATTCTTATAATGGATCATCCGCAAGTGCACTTCTTGGCAGCCATGCCGTATTAAATGGCAAACCTTCTTCTTCTTCAGAGCCTGCTTGGGCAACGAAGCTGGAGCTCCCTTCACTCCAAACTGAAATGGGTAGTTGGAGCTCACCCTCTACCCCATTGCCTTCCCTTGAGTCTGTTGACTCATTAATTCAAACCCCTCCAAATGAATCATGCACTCCGGAATGTAATCTGTCACCGCGAAACAGTGGTCTTCTGGATGCAGTACTGTATGAATCACGAGCTATGAAAATCTCAAAGAAGAACAACCACCAGCAGACTTCAGATTCTTCTGGCATGGACGATTATATAGTGGATGATTCATCACAGGATCTCCAAAAGATGGGATGGGAACCATATGGTGATTCTGTTTCTCCTTTAGGCCATTCTTCTCCTGCGGTGTTCACTGAAAGTACCCCCATCAATGGGAGTTCATGGGATGAATTGGAATCTATCGAGGTCGTGCCAGGTCTCAATGCTTTATTTTATAAATATACTTCTTTTGCTTCACCTTAGTTTTTATTTCCTTGTGGAAACATTCTGTTTTCATTTCGATTTCTCTTCTTTTTAAAGATTTTGGTTTTAAGCTGTGCTAAAACAATTGCTCTTTTATTTGAAGGATACAAAGATATAGAAGCGCCCTACCTGGCGTCAATGTCACACAATTCCTACAGACAGAGAACAAGCGACTTGATTTTGTCGAGGCCAGATTTCGTACTTGCCTCAAATGCATTTGGTCTTCATAAAAACCACATAAAGGACCATTCCTTGCTTAAAACATACAATTGGGATGCTTCTTGGCAATGATTCATCAGCTCTCGACCTGAGTAATTAAGGTTCACGTGTACAATTCTTGTGCTTGGAATGCACTCATCTTGTAAATGCCTTTTGACAGTTTTTCTGCTTTCCTTAGTTACTGATATTGTGATACTCGGGAAGTCATGACTTTGTAATTCACGAACAATTCTGTGCTGTTTGGAGTTTGCGTATCTTTACACTTTAATTATTTGTTTCACGTGAGCAGTATATATACTAGTGATTCTTTGTCACTCAATAGAATCAACAGTTTCTCTGGTTTTATGCATAATATTGCATTTGCAGTTGATAAAAGCTTCCATGTTAAGGGGCGCGATTGTATCCCTTAGTTGAAAAAAGAGAAATTTTATGTCTTACTTTTAATCGCTTCATTTGAAGATTTTTTTGAGCTGCATGTATACGTCTGAGATGATATTAGTTTTGCCATTCGAAGTACGAAAATCATGTTTCTCGCACGAGAAGACTTTAAAACAAGTTAAATCGAACTTGCTGCATGAAAAGTCTCAGTTTATGGGGAAAGAAAATGAACAGCATGTGATGCGTCACACGAATTATCAATTCAGAAATTAAGCAAGGCAACTTCCATTCACATTAAAATATATTCACATCCAAATTCCAATCACATTGATTCACGACAATTCAAATATCATCAATGGCATCTCCAACGTTAAGCAGTGATTTATTCACCATCACCAAAACCCTACTGGTTTCCCTCCTGATTCTTTATCTAATCCTCGTTTCTCTTTTCAACACACAAAACCCTCATCTTTTCTTGATCAAATGGGCATCACCTTCTTCACCCCTTTCCACAACCTCGAACGAGCAGCACTACTCTCCGACCAATCTCAGCCACATAGTTTTCGGGGTAATGGGATCCTTGAAAACATGGCCTCACAGAAGAGGATACATAGATTCTTGGTGGAGACCGAACAAGACAAGAGGCTACGTCTATTTAGACAGGCCCCCGACCCCTAATATTCTCCCATGGCCTCAAACTTCCCCACCTTACCGAATAGTCGATAACCTCTCTGAACTATTTCGATACACGAAACCTCGTTTTGAGCTCATGCCTAGGATGGTACATGGGATTCTTGAGCTTTTCAGGGAAGAACACGAGAACATGAGGTGGATTGTGATGGGAGACGACGATTCAATCTTTTTTGTGGATAATATAGTTGATGTTCTTGCAGGATATGATCATACGAAGTATTATTATCTTGGGTGGCATTCAGAAAGTGTTGTGGCGAATTATTGGTTCTCGTTTGATCAGGCTTTTGGAGGTGGTGGGATTGTTCTGAGTTTTCCTTTGGCCAGAGCTTTGGTTAGAGACATGGATGGGTGTTTGATTAGGTACGCAGGGAGTAGCTCAGCTGATTTGATAACGATGACTTGTATTGCTGACATTGGAGTCAATCTCACTCCTCATAAAGGGATGCATCAGGTACATGGATTTAGTTCCAAGTCTCCAAGTTATCTAAAAAACACTATGGTATTAATTAATCTCTATTGAATATGCAATTTTTATGGTTTCAAATATCCGACATTCTCGAGTCTACTTTTGATTGCAGGTGGATTTACGGGGCGACTTCTCCGGATATCTGTCAGCACACCCAAAAGCACCCCTTATGATCTTCCACCACTTCGATGCAATGGATCCCATCTTCCCGTCCAAGGATCGTTTCGAATCCACGCACCACCTCATGAAGGCAGCTGATGCGGACCAATCCCGCTTGCTGCAGCAAACCATATGCTACCACCGCCGGAGCAACTGGTCTATCTCCGTTTCTTGGGGCTACTCGGCACATATCTATGAAAGAATTTTCCCTCGAAGCTACCTGCAACTGCCAATCGAGACGTTTCGGCCATCAGCCAAAGGTCCCAAGCCCCCATTTTTCATGTTCAACACACGGCCAAGATCGAGTGATCCTTGTGAAGCTCCTCATGTTTTCTTCTTTGAGTCCATTTACAGGAGTTTTTCGGGTGATGAATTTATTACGAATTATCTGCGAGCCACGCCTCGTGGATTGCCGGCTTGTTCGTCAACTGGGAATCATTCTGCGGATTATATATTTAAGATCCAAGTGTTTTCGCCAGCAAAAAAACGTCTTCGGGTACGTATACTTGTGCATATACATACATATATAAATATATACATATAGATGCATGTGATTTTATCATTCAACGTAATTAAGTTCATGCAAGTATTTGTTATTCGTTTAATTTTCCTGCACAGGTGGATAGAAGCGAGTGCTGTGATATCGTAGGGTTAGATGATTCCAAGGCAGATATCAAATTTCGGGAGTGTGGGATTGACGAGATTATTTCTTAGTTAGTTTCTATCTAAGTAAGATTTCTTGTTCCAATTAAATATTGGTTTTAACTTCTTTTTTTTAAAATAATAATAATAATATTGGTTCCAACTTTAAGAAATACACTAAATCAACGATAAATAAATAACATCTCTAAATAATTTTTTTTCCTGAATCTTGACATTTGCTAAACTAATAATTTTGATAAATTAATAATATAATAATTTTTCAAATTATCCTTATAAATAAATTAATTTTTTTAAAAAAAAATTACAACCATTGTTAAAGTAATTTAATAAAAGATGACTATATTGTTATTTGTTTTTTAAAAAATTAATTCCATATTGTTGATATTCTATTCTTATTTGTTAATTTATAAGTTATATTAATTTGAGTCAATACAGTGAATATTATTTAATTATTATAAATAATTTATATATGAAATATATCTTTTGTCACTTTATCAAAAACCATAACTAATGGTAACGATAAAATTACAATCTTTTAAATCATGTAATAATTCAAATATCATGATTCGATCATACTCGTAGTGATGCAATTATTGCATCAATAGAATATAACTTTCTTATCTTGTAAATATGTATAATAAAATTTAATTTTTGCGTTAATTGAAGAAAGATGCGAGACAATAGTAATCACAGTACAACACAATAATTTGTATGTTCGTCTAATCAAAAATAGTTTTTAAAATAATAAATTATCAATTTAATATCTTTATAAATTAATAAATTTCATAATCCCAACATTATTAATTTATAAAAATTTTACTGTATATGTGTACGACAATTCTACAAAAAGACAAGTACCTCTTGCATGAATGCATATGAGTGTATTTTTTTCCGATGGTTCCAAATATATAGCCAAATTTCTAATTTTAGTTCTTTTTTTGTTACTAATATACATCGATTAATTAAGAGGGTGTTTGCCTGAACCTATTAAAAACAATTATAACTAATCTCTCATAGTTTATACTCTGTTTTAGAAGCTTGTAAATTGTAAAGTGTTATTTTAAAAATAAATTGTTAAAATGTTGGATAAAATATGATAATGAATTTTAAAGATATTGATGTTTTTGATATTATAATATTTGTATATATAATCATTACAAAAATGATCTATTAAAAAAAAACTATTTATAATTACAATGATGATGATGATAATTATTATTATTATTATATATTCTGATTTATAATACTAAGATTTCACTATTAAGTATTTATAATTATAATTATAAATATATTAATAATAACCAACAATATTATTTATAATATTATTACTAATATTACATCGGTATTATTAATAATTATATTATAATAGTAATAATAAATATTACAATAATTAACTTGCTTGATATATTATACAATGGGGTAAACCAATTTTTTTAAAATAACTTACAAACTCTTTTCACAAAAATTGACCAAACAAATTTTGAGAGCTTGTAAGATCTCAGACAACTTATAAGCTTTGAAAATAGTATGTCAATTCTATATACATATCGTATTGTTTATATTTTATCTCATTTTGCTAAAATTGATCAAACTAATTATACCATTCAAATAATTTACTAGCCATTTGAGTAATTAAAATCGATGGTTAAATAACAGTGATAACGAATATGTCAAAGTTGTCGCGCTTCGAAAATTTTAATTTGTTATTGATGCAACCGGAATCTTTTTTGATATAATCTATAGGTGAAAATTGTATTTTTTGCACTGCATATTTACCTCATTGTGATTTTGATCATATATGTTGTCAAAATTTAATTTTAGTATGTTATCTTTGTTATTTATTTATTTTTTATATAATTTTAATCTTTTTATCTCATGAGATGATGTAACAATCTGACAAAGACTAAAAAACGTGTATTATGTCATTTCAGTAATACATATAAAAAAATAATGAAATCATCAAAAAAATAAAAAAAAAATACAAGATCAAATGGATGATATTAATGTTGATAATACTAATGTGACAACACGTCAAATTTCAAAATAATACCTTAGGATAGCTTTAACTCAACCTTTTTATCCATGCATGAATACCAGTACCGCCATCGTGGATAGACAACTTTATCGTAATAAAATGGATAATTACTTATTACAGCTAACTAATTTATTATTGTGAATAAATAGTAGCAGTTATTGAATATTAAACTGATTTACAAGTGTGCAATTATGACTTTGTTCAAATAGGGAAACAAGTAACTTTTTGATGTGTAGTTATGCCTTTGTTCTAATAGGGAAAAAGCCATTTCACAGCACCAACAGAACTGGTCAGATTGCGAATAATGTATACGCGCGATGATGTGAACCAGTATGGTAATATATTTTTGAGGAAAATAATGAACATATGACAATAAATAATGTCTGGTTTCATTTCGAATATGAGAAAACTAATCTGTGAATTCTTCAGAATGCTTCAAAAAGAAAATACACAGTTGTAGGGTAAAACCATTAAATTTGCCACAATACAACAATAATTTGTAATTTTACATCATACAATAATTAGCGTCTTACATATGTATGTCTGTGCATCAGCAAAACACTCCTTCCAGGCAGCGCAACAGTACAATGCATTCGACAAATACACAACAGCCAAACTAGCGCAGTCTAATCGTGAAATTTTCAAGTAAAAACGCAAAGGGGATGCAATGATACTACCTTTGTGTTTCATCACAAAGCAGACTAGTAGAGTTCATTGCTGCTGCCAGTTATACTGTTGATTGCGACTCCCAGATATCATATTCGAGCCACGACCAGCTCCAGAAGCACCATACTGACTACTGCCATGAGGGTAATTAGGCCCTCCAGAACTATAGCTGCTACCTCCGGCTCCTCTAGGGCCACCACCGGGCATGCCACTAGGTCCATATGGAGGAGCACGACCTTGAGGTGGATATGAACCATTGTTGTAACCACTGCCACCTTGGCCACGACTCGATTGATTATATCCTCCAGAAGGATTTCCGTTGTTGGGTGGATATCTCCGTGGCCCTGCTGAAGGTCCACGTGACTTCCCATGATGATGGTTAGGTGCCCCGGCTACCTGAGTTTGGGAGGCATGCAATGGAGGATTCGGACCTGGGCGCATCTGAGGGTGTCCATGACCAGACTGTTGGATTGGTGGAAGGCGAGAGTACTGCTGCTGATGCTGTTGTTTCTGTCGCTTGGAATTTTCTTCATGTTGTCGCTGCTGCTGGCGCTTTTTCTTTGTCTGGAACTCATGTGAAGATTCGTATTTGGGCAAGCTGATGACATGATTTAGTTTTAATAAAGGCGTTGTGAGAATAAGGGTGTGGTGCAGATGAAAACAGATAAGAGTGGATAAATGACATGTTGACAGATGGGAACCTCTTAGGATCACAGGGTAAGGGGTCTGTCCAGAAATACTCAGCATCAAGAGCATCCTTTGCTGATATTCTCTGCATACATAGTTACAGCAGTTGGGCAAAAACATGAGCACTCTGATCTCTTAAAGCATGCTTATGTGAGAGTGCTCATACAAGACAAGTATCAAGACAGAATGTAGTACGAGCAATATTTCAAAAAAATGAAGGTGATATACCTGAGATGGGTCGAGAGTAAGCATCCGATCAAGTAAATCCAAAGCATGCCGATCAAAGCTAGAAGATCGATAATTCATAATTCAAACTCAGATGGAAAAATAGAAAGAAAACCTCAATGGACAACAAAATTTATCACGTACTGCTTGAAATGCTCTCTAAGACGTCTCTTCACAAGCTTTGTTGGCTTGAAGTTGTTATACCAAGGAATCTTCGTGACTCCAGGCCAAATTTCCTCGTTAGGAGTACCGCAGATGTCAAAGATTTTATTTAATTGCTCTGGCTTCAAGAGTAAACGACGACAAATACAGTGTACAGTCACAAATACTTGATATTAAATATAAACATTACAAAATATGCAGAGGGTGAATTGAGGAAGTTCTAGTTCTTATGACATGTTTGCGAGTGTTAAATTCATCCTGTTGTAGCTGTTCCTGTAATTAGGGAACTGAAAGTGCCCTTCAGCATCATCGGCAAACCCCAAGGAATGTTGAAAAATAACAAATTCAATAAAACTATTTTGGCAATTTAATTCCGAGGGAATCTCTTCATTAAAATGAGGTTGTAACCAACCTTCTAATGATGCACACTTATCCAGAAACAAAGATCTAATTTCTCAAACAATAGCCCCACTTATAAAATATGCACATTTTTTGTATCTGAAACATCTGATTATTCTTGGTATTTTCATCTTGTTATACCAGCCATACCCACCTGCCCAAAAGAAAGAAGCAGCTATAAATTCTGGAGAAAAACAAACAAAATGACTTGGTGGCTTGGTGCAAACTTGACCTCTATATTTATGAACTGAGGGAGTTTTCACTTGTTGCTATCCCCTAGCGCTATTTGTAGTAAGTTGATTCTAAATACTGTGTATCTCAAAGGGAATGCCACATTGTTTTACGAAGTCTGGGATTTTCCAGGGCTTAGTTATACTAAAAGCCGCATATTCGCAACAAATTTTAGAGTATCAACTAACAGTGGAAGTGACCAACCTCATCCTTCCCAGGAAATATCGGTTTCCCATTTAAAAGTTCAGCGAAAATGCAACCAACCGACCACATATCAACAGCAGGCCCATACTTAGTCGTTCCAAGTAGCAACTCCGGAGGCCTAAAATATGTCGTCGAGATCACCAGCAAGTTGAGATCAAACGATTCAAAAACTAACCAAGTTTGGACACTACATGGAGGCAGGCATCCACAAAGCTTACCTATACCACAATGTAATGACACGATTTGTAAGATTGGCATTCTGATCACTTGAAAACGACCGAGCTAGACCAAAATCTGCCAGCTTCAAGTTCCCTTCGTTGTCTATCAGAAGATTTGAACCTGCAAATCAAGATATAAGACACCTAATTTCAGCACCATAAATGACGAAAGAAATTTAAGCTAAGTACTTATTTTGAATAGAACCTTTAATATCACGGTGAAGCACTTGATTTACATGACAGTAGTGAAGCCCTGTCAAAAGCTGTCGCATGTAGCACTAAAAGGAGAGCAAAATGCAAATCAATATTTTGATTGTCACTCTTCTTTTCCAAATTCCATCAGAAGCACCTGATATGCGACTAAATTAAATGGTCTTGCATACTACGACGCTCTATGCTACCTTAATTTGTGGAACTGAAAATCTCATCCCAGGACGATCAGCAAGACCAGTCAAATCATGGTCCATGTACTCAAAGACCATGTAAATTCCACCTTTGTACTTGTTACCATCTGTAGCGGCAATCGAAATGCAAAGAGTGTGAAACTATCTGCCTTAAATTTTTTGCACAGCCTAATCAACGTCTTCAGATATCAAATTATTCTTGTTACTTTATTATGGACGAACAATATTGTTGAGTTGATGCTGCGAGCATGCATATCAACAGAAGGCATACACATCAAGCACAAATAAAATCAACAATTTACCTGATGCCCCTTGCTCATCCTTCTCAGGGCCTGTAAAACAGTTACAAAGTTCAGATGACATAATCTAAATTCAGTGGATAGAGAATTTAAATTAAAGCTATCATAAACTTGAAAGATTACCAGCAGACGTTACGATCTCTTTCAACTTAATGACATTTTCATGGTGAAGCTTCTTCAATATTTTAATTTCACGAATCGCCGTTATGGGAAACTGTAACCCAGAGATGATTTTAAATCAAAAGCCATAAAAAGAACCGTCCGTAATGGGGGTGACTTTTTATTGCTAGTGTGGAACCAGCAACAGTAAGTGTCAACAGACTAAAATTAAAGATTATACCCCTTCTCTTTCATTGTCCATTCGAATTTTCTTTAAAGCGACAATTTCCCCAGTTTCAATTTCTTTTGCCATGTAAACTTGTCTGCAAGTAAAAATTAACTCGGTTTAAACAAAAGAACAACATAAGGAAAAGTTCACAAAACATCGGATCCAAGAAAAGGATTGTGCAAGCTAGTTCCTTTTCACATTTTAACAAGTAAAAGTGAGAATTTCTGTACTTGAAAAGCCCAAAACCACACGATAAAGATTGAAGCTTTAACAGGAAAAATACAATAAAAAGAGTATTACATACAATGAAATTATGAAATTAATCGTTTACTCGGCTCTGGTACAATCGGTGGCTTGCAAAGATGTCAATACTAGTACCCAGAGAAATCACTACAATTGCGATTGTAAAAGGAGATAATAGATGAGTATACCCATAGGTTCCTTCACCAATCTGCTCCAATTTCTCGAAGCAGTCAACACTTCTGGAACCCCACGCCGGAACTTCACTTACATTCAGCTGCTCAGGCGCTGCTATTGCCATGATATTCCACTTCTAATAACGGTCAATCAATTCCTTACAAGACTAGTAAAGTCGGATTTCGATCAAACTCAGCATATGTAATCGAATCCGAATTTTTAGGGAATAAAAGAGGACCGACAACGAAATTGAGTAGTAAGAAGGGTTTTCGATACTTTCTATATCTTCATTTTCTGAAATGGAGAATGTTTGGAAATATTTTTTGTTATATTTCATTTGGTTAAAATAACCTTTTTAATAAATTAAAAAAACATATATTTACTTAGTGATTATTTATATCTGTAACATAATTGTATAATTTTTTATAGAGTAAGTCTCTTTGAAACGATCTCACAAATTTTTATCTGTGAGACGGGTCAACCCTATCGATATTCACAATAAAAATTAATACTATTATCATAAAAAAATAATATTTTTTCATGGATGATCCAAATAAGATATTAGACTCACGAAATTGATCTGTGAGACCGTCCACAAGAGTTTTTATGTTTTTTTATATATAATTTAAAAAACTTTAAATTATAATATATTATAATTTGATTTGATTATATTTAAATGATAATCATATTAATAAAATACTTACAAAATAAATAATGATGCAAAATCTTTTAGCTTTATCTTTCCTAATTTAATAAATAGTAATTTAAGCAATTTTTTTCTTTTTTTTTCTTTGAACCACCAAATCAACCCTAGTTAGTTTTACATCTGGAATTTAGAGCTCAGCTTCATTTGCATTTCTCCACTTTCACACACTTCATTTTCGCGGCTTTTGAATGAAAACGAAGATGTGGGTTTAAATTATAGATTTAAAATTAACTATGGTCGAGTTAGTGGTAATATATATA